>NW_027122713.1:3495333-3602902 GCF_030686945.1 Centruroides vittatus
ATATATATATATATAACGGATTTTATATACAATCTTTTATTGCCAGAATGTCTAGTTCAGAATATGATGACGATAGTTTTTCTGAAAGTGGATCGGAGTATAATTTGAGCGATGTCAGCGACTCAGAATCGAGCGTAGATTCGGACCAAAGCATCTCTACTGCCAGAAATTGGGTCGATGTGGATATCAACAATCCTTCTCCGCCTCCTCCACGATTTCCTTTCACAGGAAATCCGGGTTGTCGATTCAATATAAATAATGTCGATCCACTCGCTTTTTTTAAGTTATTTTTTGACTTACATTTAGTAAATTTGATTGTTAGCGAGACGAATCGTTATGCACTGCAACAGCCGCGATCATCCAGGCATCAGTGGGAGCCTGTTACAGTGGGCGAGATATATACATTTCTGGCTATCTGCATCTTGCAAGGTATTGTAAAAAAACCGGATGAGAGGATGTATTGGTCCACCAATGATTTATTTTTCACACCGATTTTTCCTAAACTCATGACTAAAAATAGATTTGCAGAAATAAAGCAAAATTTACACTTCGCGGATAATGCATCATTCGATTCGTCCACCCATCCGGCTCCTAAATTGAACAAAATTTTGGCTATAGTAAATAATCTAAATTCTAAATTTTCGCGTTTATACGAACCAGAGAGAGACATAACTGTGGACGAGTCTCTCTTACTATTCAAAGGTCGTATTTCCTGGAGACAATACATACCTCTCAAACGGTCACGTTACGGTGTAAAATTCTTTATGTTATGTGAATCCTCATCAGGATATCTGTACAAATTTATAATTTACACCGGAAAGGATACTATACTGGATCCAAAATATAACCAGATGCAAATAACTTCCCAAATTGTATTATCATTAGTGGACCCATTGTTGAACAAAGGCCACTGCGTAACTACTGATAATTATTATACGTCTCCTCAGTTAGCTGATTATTTGATATCGCATCAAACAGATATATATGGAACACTTCGTCTAAACAGAAGGGGGATTCCAGATATCATAAAAAGAAAGAAATTGAAAAAAGGAGAAATAGTGGCACAACAGAGGGGAAAAGTGATGATTTTAAAATGGGAAGACAAAAAAACTGTTACGCTGCTATCTACAGTGCACAATGCCACACTTGTATCTAAACAAACGCGTGTTGGTACTGTTCAAATGAAGCCACGTGTTGTCGTTGATTACAACGATACAATGGGAGGAGTTGATCGTTTAGATCAACAACTCCATGATTACCCAGTGGCTAGGAAAAGAGGAAAGAAATATTATAAGAAAATATTTTTTCATTTATTTGATATTTGCCTTTATAATTCTTTTGTACTCTATAAAAAATATGGCGGAGAGAAAAAACATTTAGCATTCAGAGCACAACTTATTGAACAGCTCATCAAGGAATTTCACACCGTAACTAAGGTATATAGAGGTCGGCCGAGGACACCAGGTCCATGTCCACTAAGACTGACAGAAAGGCATTTCCCAGCCTTCATTCCGCCGACAGAAAAAAAAGCAGCTCCCACAAGATGTTGCGCAGTCTGTTGTAACAAGCGTGATGCCAAAATGAAAAAAATTAGAAAAGAAACACGATATTGGTGCAGAAATTGCGATGTTGCACTATGTCCTGCACCATGTTTTGAAATATATCACACGACTGAAAATATATAATGTGTAAGAAAAAATTTATGTAAATACTGTATTTTGTAATGCTTATTTATATATATATATATATATATTGGTATAATCACTTTATTACGCGACTTCCGTGTAATGCTATATATTTGCAATTGATGTTTCTGTATACCTACTTTTATATGCATCCAACTTTGTATATATCAATAAATAATTGACATTTTTTAGGTTATAAAATTCATATAAATAGTTTGTAACCTTTCAATTTACAGTACACTAAACATTTTCCATTTAGCAAAGTCTAATGACTTTATAGCGGTCTAAGCCAGCAGGATACTTGCAAACCAGATGTTCATAAATTCTATATAAATGACTTTATATGTATGATAATATTATAGAATTATGAATAACATATCAGCGTTTATGATTCTTGAATAAAATATTATGTATGTTTACAAAAATTTATACAATTCCAGTTTTTAAAATAATCAAAAAAAAAAAAAAAACCTTTTTCTATAAACATCCAATTATTCTGTTATATACGTTACATAGATAGGTCTAAATTCTCACAAATAAAAAAAATTGCAGCTTTCTAATCCGATGTAGAGAGATAATACAGCGTATAGTTTATAACACCGATTGGCGTGGAAGGGGGGTGGTGGTTTTTGTAAATCTAGGTCAACACTTTTTAGTATCGATGATGTATATTTCATTCTATGTATATGTTATTTACGCTATTATAATAACAATAGACTATAATAATCGAATATTACCCTATTATATGAATGATTATATACCTATTTTTTTACATATTTACGGAAGTACTGTAAAACCCGGAAGTAATGACTTTCCCGATACATTCTTTGAATAGAAGCTTTTGATATAACATCTTCTAGTCTAAGTAACTTCAAATAACATAAAACCTAGTGAAATTACAGCTAGAAGCGATGAAAATAACTTTTTCCGAAGTTTGTTTACAATCTGACTCTGATCAAGTGACCTTGAAAGCCATTGGTTCTTTGCAGGAAAATCCTAAACGAACAGTTCTACAAAGACGCACATTGGTTGATATCCAATCAGTCATAATAAAAATGACAAATTAGAGCGTAAAAGACGTAAAAATAAGAACTTGAAAGCCAATTGACATCAAGAAAATTTTTCTTAGACTTACTATAGTAATATAGAGTTTCCCAGAGATATTTATTGCTAAACAGTTTTGAAAACATTTTTACTTGTCTAAATACTGTCAAAACTTTTCTTTAGCAAATCGTAGATCAAAAAACAAACAAAACAAGCCATTTTATAGCAACTGTTTACATATTTACACAATGTAGCTCGATAAGTGTGGCATTTAGCGACAATTTTAGTTTCAGTGTTTTCAAAGGTTGATGATTCGTCAAACTAATATCTCAACTGATACAGAAATAAACCAATTATAGTTTTAAAAAGTTCAGTATTGATTTTATCAGCCAATAACCTGTATTGTTATCGCTAATTGCTTTACAATAGTAGGGGACGGTCTTTCCCGAAGTATTTATGGCCTAGGGGTGGTGACAAAACATTTATTGGTTAAGACAAATACAAAAAAGCAAATCAAAGTTTAGATCGTTACTTTCATTATATATTTTGTCGTGTTTAATTTTTTAAAATTATTTTTTATCGCTAACTACACCTTACCTACGAATGGCAGCTTTTCGGTAAAACACGTAATACAAAAAAGCCGAATAGCAGGGGCCCCTGTAAAGTTGGCTATCCAAAGGAAAAGACACCATTTAGGAACCAAGTTCGATCAATTGAAAAAAATTAAAAAACACTTTTTTTTAAATAAAATAGATGTTTACTTTTAAGTAATAATAATAGTTTTTTTCATCTGAAGTCATTTTTTTAATAATTCGTACATTAAGAGGTTAAATTTACAATTTATGTATCGGTTGTCATAAAAATTTCTTTCCACTTCTTTCCCAAGACAACAGATATTCAAGTACAAAGTAACCAGTTTCGACTTATTTCTACTTAAGAAGTAGTTAAATAATTAATCAATTAGGGAATTAGAAACATAAATAAAACCCTGATGAAAGAGCCGAAATTTTACTTAAACAGAAGCTTAACCCAACCAATCTCTTGCCGAGTACAGTGGGGTCTGATCTCTTCATAATATTAGATGTAATAAAGACAGAAATTTTTCCAGTTCAATGAGAGTGACCGAAAAGTTGTAAATTTTGGAAATTTCCGTGAACACTTGGTCCTAAAACGAATTAGTTAGAAAACGAACGACGGACAATCTGTTAAGTTTAACATATTTAGATTTTTACAGCTATGGGGAGAAACGTTTAAAATCTACAACAACCCCGTCGCGTCCTTTGATATATACTAGTGATGCGACAAAAGAGGCATTTGACATTGACCGGTATCGGCACCCTCGGGATTTGGCACGCACACACCTACCTGGACCGTCTCCGATTCCATTCATTAGCCGTAGGGAGCTACTATTTCACTAACTGTAAGTGGATTGTTTTAAGATTTAAAAAGTAAAGAATATTTTGTTATTTTTATGTACGTTTCTTCACAAAGTTATATTTAATTATAAGTTTCTTTAAAAGTATATTCATACAATTGAAGAATTTTTTGTACTAGGCATGTATATTCATCACACATTTTGTTTTACCAAGTAAGTTTTTCTGATAATTTTAATTTTAGCCCTTATATCGTGGCTAGTGATTCAAAAATTTATTTTAAAAAAGTTTTGGCTCAAGACCATATAATGAAAAGAAAACATTATTAAAAGAGAAAGACAATGCCTAAATTAAATATAAATACGTCAACAAAAAAATTTCGACATTCTGACGATAAAATTTATGACGAATGACGATTCTTTCGTAAAATTGAAGCAATTTGGAAATCAAAGCGGAATAGAATTTAACTTTGGTAGACAATATAAAATAAATATTGAAAATTAATAACAAGATAATTACGATTAATAGATATATCTAAATTAATAGACGTTATATGTTTTTTCTCAAAGCAAGAATTGGCATTTAGAGGGCTTAGGGAATTTATTGAATCTAATAACGGAGGCAATTATATTGAACTTTCTTATTTATTAAGTACGTCAGATAATCTATTGAAAATACATTTAAAGAAGTATACGGTTTTTACTGGCTTATCGAACAAACGAATACGAACGGGCCCTGACGCGCAATTAATTGATTGCCCCTGTAAGTCGGCTTCTTACAGAAACACAGCTTCCCTATCATCAAATGTCATGGCACGCGACTGGTGCTGCCCATAATTTTTTGTGACCGAATGTTAGTTTGCATTTTGTTGTTACATTTGGAAAATAGCCACAAAACTACAACATGGTTTGTACATAGCCTGTTTTTAAATGATTAATTTATTTAACTATAAACATTGTAGTGAATCTATTGCATCATATGCATATACACGTGCAATGCTAAAATTCTGTCTTTGCCTGGATGACTGTTAATATGTAAATAAATCACATTGTTGTATGAAATATATATTTTTAGTAGCCCTTACCTTTTTCGGCGTAAGGTATTTTCACGCAAGAACCATCCTGTCCAGCAAATCGCCATCCGTGAAAAGGACATTCGATGCAATCCTCGTGAACTTTACCATCAGTTCCTAAATGAGCGCCTAAATGAGGACAATAAGCGTCTAAAACAAAGCATTTGCCTGTTTTTCCACGAAATATAACAAATTGCTGACCTGTAAAGTTAAATTAAAATTATTTGTGATTGTATAATTTTTCAAATTAATTAAAACTTTTATCAGTAAATTTACGTTATGTAAATGAAGTTAGTGTATATTTCGAATTAATGTTTTTTTTTTTTTTAAATTATTATTTACAAAATTAAATTATTAACTTATCTACTTAGAAATATGTTTGGAAATAAGTTCTAGCCTATTGTTAATTAGACTGAAAGTTTAAAATTTAGGAGCAGGCATTATTTCCTATTTTCACTAAAGCCAATCATTATTTGTTCATAAAATATTAAATTCAGCACTTAAATAGCACTCAAGTTTCAATTTATTTCCAATTCTTTCTGCTAAATGTTGTCTCCCAGATTAAAAGGGGTTCGACACTTACATTAACATACTTCTAATTTAGATAATGTCCTACATTCCACTTTATTATAAATTTTCTACGTGGACTTAACGTATTAATAGGACTTTATACCGGCGTATTGGTTATCAACACAAGGAGGAGTTCATAATCAAAAAAATCAAAAAATCTTTATTTTATCACCTGTAGTAGTTTTTCCTGTAGTCCACGTAGACAATTTATAATAAAGTACAATTAAGGACTGTAAGGCAACTAAATTTACCCTACATTCCACTTCCAAAATATTGATTTAATTTCTATACATCAATTAATTTCTTGTCTTATAGTGGCTAGTTGGGCATGAACTTCTAGGCTATATCGTCCCGTGGTAAAATGTGACGTAATTGTCATGTAATAGTAGTTGTATGAGTTTTTGATGGTCGTTTGTTTATTTAAAATAAGTTATGGAAACACGACACCTGAGCGATCTGCTTAGGAGGATACCTTCCGGGAAATCTATAAGTGTAACTGGCCCTTACAGACGTGGAGAAAACCCGGAAAACTTCACGGGGCCAGCCCGTAATGGAGAGGCGCGAACCCACGACCGAACTCCCAGTGTTCTGGGAACGGAACCGTTTGGCAACTGGTGGGCCTTCAATTAATTCCTGCCTACAAGGTCTGTATAAGAAGGTCAGGACACGCTCCCGTGATTCTTTGCGGCAGCGGCCATTTTGATACTAATCGATTGAGCTCATCATACGTGGTTCGTGCGTGAATCGAATATAATTACGTATATACATATTCAAAACGTTAATCAATGGGGTATTGTGTGGCACCTAATTGTAAAAGTATGTGTTCCAAGGTTCGAATGTTCAGATTTCCTGCAGATAAGCAGAGGAGAGCGAAATGGGTGCAGAACTGCAGACGTGCTAAGTGGCAGCCAACTCAACATTCTCAACTGTGTGAGGTTAGTGTATATCATGTATTTTTCTATAGGTACTGTCTTTGAGATGTATACGTGAGCTCACATTAAATTATTTGTTGTTCAGCTTCATTTCGAAGAATCGCAGTTTGAACTGAAAAGAGCTGACGGAAGGAAGCTGCTAAAATGGAATGCGGTTCCCACAATTTTCAATGTGCCCAATCCTCCTAAATCTATTACGATAAAGAGGCCTATTAGGGAAAGAAAACTTCCTGAAGATAGAAAAACCAATGGTAAAATTATTTAATTGCTGAGCTAGTTCTTTTTTCATCTGAAATAAAGATGACTGTTTTGTATGAGTATTCTCGGTGTTTAATAAATTGGCCGTTATCTAAAATCTTGTATGTTCAATTCTGTCTGTTTTTGCGAGAAATGTTATATAGCACGAAAAAATAATTATTTTAACATGTTTTGACTTATAATGTATTTTTTTATATAGCTCTAATGGAGTCTTCTGTGAACCTTGCCATGACAGAAAAAACAAGTGAAGAAGGTGATGAAAATACTTCAGATAAACTAATTGAAAAACTTCAGTTAGAAAACAGGAGACTACAACTGCAGGTAAATGTTTTATTTACATTTAAAACAATTTTAGACCAACTTTTATTTTGTAATGTGAAACATGGAGTGATATCTTATATTATGAATCAGAATTCTGATATTTGAGTAGAAAACTGACTATACTTTTATGTAATGAAAACAATAAAGAAATCAGAAAACATTAAATAATATTGCTGTTATCTTATATATGTTTAAATATAGCTGTATTAGATTTTAAAGATACTATATACAGTATATATATATATAATCTATTTTTTAAATTTTAGATACAAAAACTGACTCAAAGGCAAGAAGCAACAGAAAATAAATTAAATTTATTTCTGAAACCGGATCAAATCCAATATTTGCAGAGAGTATCTGTAACGAACCCATATACTTGGACGAATCAAACAATAAAACAAGCAGTGCAAATTAAATGTGCAGTGGGCAACAAAGGTTATGAATTCCTTCGAAGCATGAATTTTCCTTTGCCTTCTTCAAGAACTTTAAATAGAAGGATTGAATCGTGCAAATTTTCTCAAGGAATTCAGTACGACATTATTGAGTGGTTAGGAGTTAAACTACGGTCAGCTGATGAACAAGGCAAACTTTGTGTACTGTCATTAGATGAAATGCAGTTAAGGCCACATATTGAATACGATAAAGGCTTAAAGAGATATGTTGGGTTAGTAAGTAAAGATTTCACTGATTCTGATGAACCTGTAGTTGCAACACATGCTCTTGTTTTTATTGCAAGAGGCTTAACTTTGCACTGGAAACAAGTTGTGGCATATGCGTTAACAGGCAATTCAATTAATTCTCACAAATTATGGAATTTTGTGAAAAAAGTAATAGAAAGTTTGTATTTACAAGGACTTCTTGTGAAATGTGTAACCAGTGACATGGGCTCTAACAACACTGGTATGTGGGGGGTTATTGGAATCCATTCTATTAGAAATCATGTTAATTGTAAAATTAGGCATCCTTCTACCCAAGAAGAAAATGTATATTTTGTAGCAGATGTTCCTCACATACTAAAAAATATAAGAAATTGTTTGTTGGCCCAAAACATTTCTTTAGCTGATGAAGTTGTATCAGAACAAAGATTAAAGTCAGGAATAGTTTCAATGAAGCATATTGAATGTTTAATAAAACAACAAGAAGGAGGTGGGCCTGTTATAGCTCCTAAATTATCAAGGAAGGTAATTGAACCTAGCACCTTTGAAAAAATGAGAGTTCCACTTGTGAGGCATTTGTTTTCAAATGTAGTTTCATCTGCATTGCTATTCTGTATATCAATTGGAACCATGCCTGAAGAAGCCATAGCTACTAGTTGGTTCATTAATCAGATATACAATTGGTTTGAAGTTATGACAAGTAGAAATAAAAATGATTCCTTATGTAGAAAAAACAATGACAAAATTAACCATCTGAAGGAAGTTTTAAAGTGGTTCCCAACCTTAAGTTTCAGAGGGAAAAAGCATTGGAAACCAATCCAGACTGGTTTACAGTTATCAACTAGAAGTGCTCTGGAACTCTTTGAGGAACTTCATTCCAGACAGTTAATTGATTATCTGCTTACAAGCAGATTATCAACAGATTGTGTTGAGAATTTATTTTCACAAATTCGTGAAACGGGTGATAGCCATCCTACACCTGTAAAATTTAGACACGTTATTAGAATGATCAGTATTGCACAATATACTCATATGCCTAATTCATCATCTTACGATGTTGATGATGATGAATACTATTTAGAATTCTTCTCTAACACAAAACCATTACAGGAACATTCAGAATTAGAATCTAATTGTTGTCCTAGTAATGTGTCTTTAAATGAATTGCAGATGGCAGGACTTTATTATTTAGCAGGATGGGTAATTCATAAGCTTGTAAGAGAGTCAAAAATAATTAGTTGTAATAATTGCATACAATCTATTTGTACTGTAGAGCCTTCTGTAACATTACCTCATGAATGGACCACTACTCTAAGTAAAGGTAATTTGGTTCATCCAACAGAGATTGCATTCAACATTGTTTGGGAAAGTGAAAAAACATTTAGGAAGCATATTAATTCATTCCTAAACAAAGACAATTTAAAGGAAAATCTGTTACAACTCACTTCAGGGTTGGTAACTCATGTCATACAAAATTCTTGTCACCACAGTATCAAGGATTTGTTAATCTCAACTTTTCTTTCAGTGAGACTGCATATTTTTGCCAGAGATATGAACAGTACTTTAAGTGTAAAAAAACTGTATGGAAGCAAAAGTTCATTTATGCGTACTTCTGCTGACCTCCAGAAATAGTTTTATTATATTTTTATCCTATTTTTATCTTGTGTGCTTACAGAGAAAGAAGTTATGTCTCAGATAAGCTCTGTTAAAAATATCATTAAATTGTGTTTAATATTATCCTTTTTGATTAAATTTCATATAATTAGGAAAATATGACGTATAAGCCTCTGTAAAGCCAAAAATGTTCATTAATTAAACGTTAGTCCAGTATTTATTTTTTAAATGCATTAATATTGTATTGGTAAATGCTTTAAAATAAAATTTTGGATAACTTCATTGTATATTGTTTATTATACTTTAAATTTTCTCTGATGTTATTGCATTATTTTACGAAGTGCCTATACACGTAATTGCATCAGTTTTAGCACCTATATAATTAGTTTCAATCACAACAGAAAATGATATGAATGATTGTTTCTTTTAAACTATTTGATCGAAAAGTTACAAAAAATTGGGGTTGCATAATCATCCGAAATTATTATTATATTTTCGACTGAAAATCAATGGATTTATGCAATTTTAGTTTAATTAATGTCGTCTAAAACTGACTGCTCGTACAAGTTTGCTTAAAACATGCGACTCAAATAGTCTCAAAATGGCGGCTCAAGAAGTAGGTCACGCGTGTCCTGACCTTCTTATACAGACCTTGCCTGCCTACCTTCACATGTAGCGCCATCTGCTGGCAAAACAAATTTAAAAAATAAGAAATTAAATTAACGTCATACAAACAAATATAACTAAAATATATTATTATATTCACTTAATTATTGTGATGATGATATAAGATCTCGATTACACACTATATTATTACTGCAATGGGTAGTACGTAGCTCTCATCTGTGTCCAGAGAAAATGTTACACTGTGGAAACTATACTGTATGTGTTCGGTTTTCTATATGTAACAACTCTGGTATTTGTAAATGGTACTTATATACTAGCTTAAACCTCCGGGCAATGCCAGGTGTAACAAGCTAGTTTACTATAATAGACAAATTTATATTTTGTTTTGATTTCTTAAAACCTTCATACCTTTTGTTCTATTAAATACACACTACAACTGGTGTATTGATAGTTGTATAGTATGTTGAAGACAACGATATATTTTCGCATCTTTTAAGTAAAAGATTGGAATTGAAGTGTTTGAACACTGGGAAATTTGTAATAATTACTCATATTTTTATTATATAATATTGATTTTTTTGTATAAGTGCACAACAGAAAACATTTGTTTTCTACATAATTGCTTGTGTAACATAACAAAAGAATTTTCACGGGAAAATACACTTAGTAATCTGAAAGATGTAACTTAAGTTAATTTCTATATTTTTATTCGTAAATGCATTTTTTAAATGATCCCAAAGTTGTTTTCTTAACACGAAGATTTCAATAAATATAATTTTGTATTTCATTATATTTATATTTATTATTTATAAATTAGTGCTCCTTCCCGGTGTAATCGAATCATAATAGTTTTCCTTTCTAATTCTCTTAGTGTTTTTTATATACAGGATGTTACTGTTATTACAAAATTCTTTTTCGATGCAAGAATGGTATTATTGAATTCAGTACAATTTGCATTATTTCAAGTACCTGGAACAAGTTAAATAGTTTTTATCATTATAGTAATTTTATCGCTTGCCAGAAAACATATTGTGTGAGATGATAAATGCTTTTTTTTAAAAAATATATTACCTATAATTCTCTTTAGAATGAAAAATAAATTCGATTACTTTAATATATAAAAACGAAATTTGTCTGTTCATATAAGAATAAAAACAATAAAATCATTTCTTTGCAAAAAAGGGCTGGCGAAAATTACAATTTAATAAAGTAAAAATTACATTACAGATAATAGACATATCTTAATTGCTCGCCATGTCCAATCACCGGGAACTACTAATCTCCACTGAAGAGATGACCTTTCTTTGTAAGCTACTACTATGCACAAATATGTAAACACTGGACATGGCGAGCAATTAAGATATGTCTATTATCTGTAATGTAATTTTTACCTTATTAAATTAAAATCATTATTTAAATGTGGTAAGAAGAATAAAACGTGTAAGATTTTTGGAATGTTCAACATTATATCTATACAAATCTTTAAAACAAATAATTAATACTCTGAAATAGCTTAGATTAATGTAATGTTTCTATATTTAATATCTTACCTAGAGCAGTAACAGGCTTGCACTTTCCAACAGGTAGATCTCTGGATTCTAACAAAGGTATCCATCCGTTTGGATATACGGGAGGATATTCTTTCGACCTTCTTAATCTATTAATATTTGTTTCTTTTAATAACTGCATTCGTTTTCTATATAATTTTCTTCCACTGCTTCCATCGTCATAACCGATATCCGTCATATCCTGTATCGATAAATATTACCGTTGAAATGTAAATAATAGTTTTTAATCGAACACCTGTCTAATTCTACTTACAATGACTCTATTATAAGTTGATAACGAAAAATACATGACCAGAATAATAACAAAGAATAAAAACAGTAAATAAGGTTTATTTATGATCATTGTACTGATGCATTGAAACATACTCAGAACCCAGGAATATTTCCATAATTCCTTTGCTACACTGCCGTATACAAAGCTGAACATATTTGCTTGAACTATAATCTTGGATATGTCTGAAATGAAAAATTCAATTACATTATTTATTATTTTACTAATTTTCACTAATCTCATTAACTTATTATAGCCGATTATGTCATTTGTCTATAACATTTATATAATTTGGCTTGACTGTTTCTGAAGTAGTGATTACTTTAATGAAGACATTCATTACCCTATTGTTTTATTACAAGCATTAGTGGCTAAATAAATATTGATTCATAAAATTAATAAATAAAATTCATAATTAATTATTATTTATAAGTAATGGAAGGAAAATAATTTTAGCGAATACAGGCGTATAATATAAAAGATATATTATATAAAATAATAATTCTTTAATGTCTTAATATACAGTAAAAAATGTAAAAGCTAGTATCACATCACAGTGTATTTTTTAAATGTTTTCGCCGTTTCTGTTTTAGACAGGTCTTACTGTATTATAATTGTAAAGGTCACTTATGTAAAATTGTTACCAACGTTGTTAGATTGATTGGTTGGCCCATAGAAGAAAGTAACCATCAAGCATCTATTTTCCAACCAAATAACAAAAACCATCTCCGTCTTGTTCAATAACTCCTGCTTTGCCGGGAAAATTATGCAACACGTTGCTAGAATTTTTTTACTTTTCTGGGTTTTGGTGGTCTTTTTTTTAAAAACTCTTTCCGCCCTGTAGGCACTAAGAAGGCCTCTTTTAGCAAGCCCACAATGGGGCGGCCGGGTGGTGAGGGACGGGGGCCCGACATACCCGAACGGACCACCCTGGCGAAAAATTCCTAGGGATTTTTCGACCCTTCCGGATTCGATCCCGGACTCCCCAGAGCGGTAGGCTGCCACCTTGACCGCTCGGCCATCTGGCCGTCATGGGTTTTGGTGGTCTGGAAAACGTCCAGAATTGCAAAGAGCCTGAATTCGACATGATTACAACACTTTCCCGTGTTATAACAGTCTGGAAAGTAAATTGTCTATGTGGTCATTTGACATGAAACTTTATTTTAAAAAATAAATTTTTTATTAATTATTATAAAAAAACAAAATCTTAATTTTGAAAGTAGAGACGAATTTGTAATAAAAGAGCTTGAAACTGGTACAAGTGAAATTTTCATTAAAATTTTTCATTAGTTTCTATGAAAAAACGCCTTTCCTGAGTGAATAACATCTCACAGATGTTATTGTTTTTTCTGAAATTGTAAAAAAAGGAACTGCATCAAAAACTACAATTACATCTTAAACTTTAGCATTTTGTCTATTATCTAACAATATAAAGTAGTTGTTGATTGAAAAAATTAAGTTTTTATGTTTATTTTTTGTAATTTCTTTCAAAAACGGAAAAATTAAACATCAAATTTCAAGTGATTATATATTGTTTTAACATACACTGATTGACATATATTTTGTGCAAAATATGAGAAAAAGGGGCTATTTTATAGTATCCTGTGTTCTATTTCACATATTAACTCGTGGCAAAATTACAGGAAATCGGAGGTTAACCAATTGGGCCATGGGGTGACTGATTAAATGCTCATTATACAGTTGTGAATTCATCTAGTATTGACATTAAAACATTGTGTTTGCATGGAAATAAGTTACGCAATGTCCTTATTTCGTTGTGAATGTCATTCTTTCACACTGGCTCTATCATTTCGGAGCAGACTGTATTTGCAAAAACACTAGCGATCGCATATTTGCTTCAAATTTACAACTTTCAATCGGCGCTTATATTATACTCTACGTGGCGAATTTTGACTTCGAGTATATCAGCCCATAGATCGAGTTTGGAAATTTCGGCTGTGTCACGACATCTGCCTCGCCGAATAGTACAAATATCCAAAAAATCCCGTTTAATGGTCATGTGATTGCTTTAAACTTCGACCGCAGACAAAACACTTTCTGAAGAAGAGCTTCGCATATGCTTTGCTCGGTGAAAATAAAATCGAAATTCAATTCCTTAGCTTCAATAATAAAATATTAATTACAGTAGACATTGAGTAAAATAATTACTTAAAACCAGTGGCGTGCCTTCATTGGAAGCGGTGGAAGCGCCGCATCCACCTTCCAATGACCTTCCCTTGTATTTTCCAAAATATATTTTAACGTACTTTGAATTAATTAAAATTAATATTTTATTATAACTGCATTATGTATCTTATTACAAATTTCTATACTACATGTGAAAAAACGATAAGATTGCTGTTGTATATTCGAATGTCAGTGGCGGAATGGAAGCGCTTCCGAGACAGCTTTCACGGCGAGAATAATTGAATGGTGTAAAGCAGCCAGAGGGCATTGGCGCATGCGCTTTACAGAGCACCAACCTCACCCGGTTTAGCTGGTGGAAGCTACACACCTGTAACGCTTCCAACGATTCTATCCCTTAGCCACTGGTAGGGAGCAATCTGGCTAAGTGAATTGTTTAAGATTTAAAAAGTAAAGAGTATTCAATGTTATTTTTATGTACGTTTTTTTTGCAAAGTTATATTTAATTACAGTTATAATTAAAAGAAAATTATAATTATATTGACAGATTTTCAGACATAAAATCTTTAGAATTTTTATCACTTTTAGATGTTTTTCATAATGTTAAAATTATTAACAATTTTTCCAAGCATGTTTTAATTCTTTAAATTAAGTAAATTGTGAGGGCCGGGTTTAACCCGGTCCAAAATTTTTTGGTGTTGTTCAAATCCCCCTCGTGGGAAATTGTAGAAAAGGTCGAAATTCAAAGGATGTGCAGCCTTCCGCCGTAGAAAAGCACTTCCTTTCTCTCCGGATCCAAACTGAGTCACGGAGATCGAATCATCAGCGATTCACCAACTATCACGATTGGTGATCGAAGATAACGTGACCTGTAGTATATAAGGGGGAAAAGGCTGATCAAACGGGGTCACTGAAGGTCCGAAGAAGACGCACGTCCCATCTGATTCGAGTCGAGAATCGAGGGCCGAAACCCGAAGACTCCGAAGCCCGCCGATGACGAGTCGTCACGACCGATCCTCCTACCATCCATACGATTATTCCTACGATTACAGCCGATACCTCCTAGGAAGAGGTATGACCCCTAAATTTGAAAACTCTCTCTCTCCCCCGCTGTTAGGAACCGGACGCGTCAGTGTAGATCTATTTTCTGTATTTTGTTTATCTGTCTAAATAAATCGTTATTTGTTTTCATCATGGTTCCGTTATTTCGAATATCGCCTTAACTTATCGACGAACCCACACACTTCCTCCACTCGACCTGACAAATAATTACCCAATCCCGACAAGTCGGGATATCATAAAAATTTAGCCATCCGTGACAGTGGGGTGGGTCTTGCCGACCTGTTCGCCGAAAAAAAGGAGGTACGACTCCGTCCTACCTCCCGGCGTTCCCACAAAATTTTATGGAAAATTTTTTGATTTATCTAAATTACGTAGTTAATCGCAACATTTATATTCGTGTCTGGACTATATTGACAAGTAACTCTTAAACATAAAACATATTATAATTAATGTCGATCCGAACAAAGACTTATATTAGCTTACCGAAAAGAATTATATGATTTAATATCATTAATTTTTACGGTACCATCTACCAGTGCGTTTGTTGAGCGCAGTTTTTCGATCACGGAGCGAATTCATACATTGGCCAGGAACACTCGGTCGGAGGAAAAATTGTCGTCGCTAGCGTTGCTTTCGATAGAAAAAGTGCTTTTAAATACGTTGATGGAGTCGACGACCAGCGACTTTTATGATAAAGTAATTAACGACTTTGCGGAAAAAATCGCCGAATAGAATTAGTTTATAAAAAATTAAAAAAACCAAGTTTTTCTATCATTGTTTGTATCGTATCAATTTGTATTTTGTATGCATTATTTGTATTTTAGAACTAAAATGCATAAATTGTTTATTTTTGTCATTTCCAGTATTTGTTTAAAACTTTTATGGAAATGTCATGTACCGGACAGGTTGACCCGTCACGAAAGACGCAAAAAAACGGTTAATTTAGAGAAAAATTTATTAGTTTAAAAAATATAGGTAAAAGTCGTTTGTAGTCGGACACCCATTGTTTATATCAAACTGCCAGGCAGAAACCATAAATCGTGGAAGGAAGTCGTCCTATGATCGGTGGAAGATCGAATTCGTCTTCGATTTTGACTTTTTTCGCGCTCCAGGTAAGAGTCTCGTTACGTTTAGTAACCACTAACCAGGGACCAATCACTCGGGAAGCGTGATTGAGGGAGATCGACCAATCAAAATGGATGAAAGAAAAAACGGAGATTGATATAATCTCCGACAATCGAGGACACCTGGCACTCGGTTAACGTTCCGAATAACCAAAGCGCCGTGTGTCAACGCGCAAAAAAAGGGGGGGGAACAGTTTCTCGTTTATTGTGCCAGCCTGTAACCCGTGCCACTTCGAACTTAGACCGTGTCCCCGACTCCAACGGACGAAGTCTCCCCGTGCCTTACAGACTTGTCAACGCCACTGTCCCGGGGCCACCTTCGATCGACCATCGAAGAACCACATCGACGCTCAGGACGTCCGAACGGCTGATTGTCCTAAAGCAAACTATTCTGTACATAGTGTATGTTTATTTTATGTTAAAATAAACGGTTTCTGTCAGATACTTGTCGTCTTTGTCTCTACAGCCACCACCCATGTACGAATGGACCCTAGACCATTACTGACGCGCACTTAACTGATTGCCCCTGGAAGTCGGCTTCTTACAGAAACACAGCTTCCCTATCATCAAATGTCACAGCACGCCACTGCTTAAAACTCTTTATGATATCAAGACTTTGATAATATTCAGAAAAATACTGAAAAGTCTTCGTAGTCGTGCTATTGTTTTATGAGAAAACAATAGCACTAGTTTACTTCAATAAACAAGACATAAAGATTATACCAAATATATGGGCGCTGCATAGTAAACCAGCTATAATACAGCTGTATAAACAAGTCAATGATATACAGTAGTTCGTTTCAAATAAAACGTGCTATATCATTGGCTTGCTTACCAACTGTATTAAAACGATTTACAGGCAACGTGCCCTGTATAAGAAAAA
This sequence comes from Centruroides vittatus, assembly GCF_030686945.1. Lineage (NCBI taxonomy): Eukaryota > Metazoa > Arthropoda > Arachnida > Scorpiones > Buthidae > Centruroides > Centruroides vittatus. The sequence continues at coordinate 3,512,539 of NW_027122713.1, forward strand.
ATTTTAATTGTTTCATTTTGAACATTTAATATTTTGAATATTTTGTGAACATTAAGAGAATATATTAATCATCGGGGTTATTTAAATATTTAAATAACGTTTGTAAAATAAATATTTAGAAATATCTCTGATCTAGATCTAGAAATGGGAAAAGTTCCATGTTATGTTTCAAAAACTTACACACTAGCAATTAATGTTAACTATTCTATCATAAAATTTATATATACGAATTTATTACTTAAAATGTAAAATAGTCTTTAATTAAATTGTATTCTTACTTAAATTATCTCTTATTAATGAATTACTATCAAAACGGCATAACAACCCCCATCCTTGAATTTTGATAATGTTAAAGTATCACACACGTTTGACTCGAAATAGAAAAATAAATGTTACAAAATCATTTAAAATTTTTAAAATGTATTTTATTATTATTTTTTGTTCTAAATTTATCAAAAACGTAAAAATTATTTACTGAAAATTGATAATTTGTATTTCCGGCCATATTTACGAATTTTCTTAGATTTTATAATTTAAAAGTATAACTAAAATAAATACTTGAATCCTTTACAAAGTAATTGTTCTCATACATTTTTCACATTTTTTTTATTGTGCAACGAAACGGTTAGTTTTGATATAGGATATAGTATTTGCAGCTTTACTTAAAACTTAAAATAAATAAATAGTCAAACCATTTGACAACATATTCTTAAAAATAATTTATTATTAATCTTTAATTATGAATAGAGTTGTGCCGGTCATCTATCTAACTCCTTTCGGAAAAATATGATTGAATTGAAATAATAACTTGACTTTCGATTTGCACCGGAGGTGTGTATATAGTTAATTCGGTCTTCCTGCCCTCCGAACTTTATATATCTGGTCTCGTCTTTCATCTATCTAACACCGTTTCTAGAAGAAAGAACAGACAGCAGGTCTAAAATTTTTTCAGATTGAAACCCAATTAAAGACATTTTTCTCCAAGTCTCTAGTAAAAAAGAAAGGGAATATCAACCAACTGAAATATTTTATTTTTTCTTTCCATAGAGAGACTGCAGCAGTCAGAATCTTACAAATTAAAATCGAGTAATTATATATTAATTTTATACTGTAATATCGAAAACGATAATATAAGTAGAATAATGAGTAAAAATTATTTATGCCGAGCAACACGATCATTTCGGATGCTGCCTTGAATATTATGCATATGAAAATATTCTTACCTGATCTAATCCATTTACGGAAGAATTGACAATGATGATTCAAGATTAGGATTAGAAGTTAGAACTTTGCAACTTCCTGTTTTTGCCCGGGAAAAGGTCAGATGAAGCAATTTATGTCAATGAAAAATTAGTTTTGCTGAATGTAATTCTATAACACATGTCAAGGATTAGGTCAACGATAACCGTGCCCTTCGTTACTTATTTTCTGTTGAAATGTACATAAAAACGTAAAAACGACCAATTATTTATTGTAACATGGACACATTGTCGGGGCTGCAATTTTTAATCATATTATTGATTTATTTAATTTAAAATATGTTTTCTCACCTCAAATTAGTAGTGTATTGCCCCCGTACATCATGTATTCCCTGAGACAATAGAGTCATACTGATCATCTAACACCTTTCGGGGAAAATTTTGAATTGAAATAACGTGACTCTCGGCATGCATCAGAAGTTCTTATATAGTTAATCTGCCTCTATGTATCCATATCTGGTCTAGGCTCTATATCCGTTCTCGAGATAACTCAGGGTTAAGTAAAGACAGGCAGTCGGTCAGACGACAGACAGCCGACAGTGGGAATTTATAAATCTACAACTTTTTCAAATTGCAGCCCAATAATTACTACTTACCCCCTATTTTATTTCTGCTCTCTTTTCTTACTGTCTCGTTTTTGTCGATAAATACTTTTGTTATACACCGAAAATAAAATTGTTGATATACATAAATGACTCAGTTTAAATACAGTCAAACCTGTTTTTATGCGGTCTTTTTTGTGCGATTTTTTATTTGTGCGGTATAGTCGGCGACTAGTCTCATGCGTTTTGTCATGTCTCACGTTGACTTATTATAGCTAAATAAACTTATTTATAGCTTATTATAGCAATATTATTTCATGAATATGTGAAAAATGAAATAATTTATTTTTTAAGTAAACAAAACACCACCTGGACAAAAATATGTAAAACAGACGATAAACGAGACGATGCAGTCAAGTGCTGACATCTGTTGTCAATAAATTCTACGTCTGTTTTAATTACGTTAATTAAACCTTCAAAGTGCTTTCACATTTCTGGACCATTAAGGTAAGATTCATTTCAAAGCGTAAATTGAAGGTAAATATAATGTATTATTGGCACAATTCCAGATGTTTATGAGGGGGTCGGGACCTTGAAAGAGCGTTAGAGCATATTAATAGGAACAAAAAAAGTCTAATAAACCATGGGTGTGCGGGCGACCCTTCGCGAGATATAGGCCCCCCAAAATGACTATCGACATCGGAACTGACGCCGCTTCTCCGCTAAGCCTATCGCGCGTTTAACAGGCAGCAAGCCCTATTGGGTGTACTATAGATTACTCTCTATGGAATTTCAAGACTTTGATTATATATTTGAACTCAGGGGACCCAGACGAGTTCAACGGTACCCTATTTTTGGACCGGAGACGAAAAATAAATGTTACTTATGGCAGCGAACATGGCGGCACGACTGACCTCTCGTACGGGCGCCACCACACACCGCCATGTGCTAAACTAGTGATCGATTCATGGTAGTTCTTGAACGAAGTAAAAAAGGGGGGAAACGTCTTCTAAAGGCAATTTTAACGGCAAGCGACGCGACTCCCGATCGCGATAGCGAGGTCGGAACTGACGTAGGCGCATCTTTCGAGGGCTATATCTCGCGAAGGGTCGCCCGTACACCCATAGTTTATTAGACTTTTTTTGTTTCTATTAATATGCTCTAACGCCCTGTTAAGGTCCCGACCCCCTCATAAACATCTAGAATCTTGCCGTATTATTTACGTATTTTCTAAATCAGATTCCAAAAGGTTTGGCGAGATTCCAAATAGCTGCCAAGCCTCGTCATGATTTCGTTTAAAAAAGCAATTCCTAGTTATTTCGTACGGTTTTGAGTTATTTTCTATGTGAGACTTTTTTTATGCGGTCCCTATTGACCGCATAAAAAAATATATTTTTAATTGTGTTGCGAAAACTATTTTTTATAGCCACTCGTAAAGTTTCGTGCGATTTTTTAATGCGTTTTTTTATGCGGTTCCTATCCACCACATAAAAACAGGTTTGACTGTAATGTGTAATTTTATTATTTATTTCTGGTTTCTAATAAAGATTTTTATTCTGTATATTCGTTGAATAAGGCGATAGTTAAAGCAATAAAACGTATCTGCTTTACACTATCATTAGGCTATATAGTATGAATAGAAATTGATGTGCTGTTTCTAGATCTTATTCACTTGTAAAGTTTCAGTTAAGTCAATTTCGTTTTAGAACTTAGCACAATTTTCAAGAAGTTAGAGAATATTTGACTTGAATGCATTGACAATTCGATCTTCTGTCGAATTTAAGTAAGTTCTTGCAGAAATTGCAGAAGCACTTCGTCAGGTTGTAGGTTGATAGAAATGAAGTCATAATACTGTTTTCTAAATAACATTCTATGTCTAACCTGTTTTGTATCTAAGCGCTCTGACTCGTCTTTGTACCTCCTGTTTTAATTCATCAACATCAAAATCTATGGTACTTATATTATATCTGGGTCTCATTGTTAATTGGTCTATCATTTCTTCCTGAGTTGCAATAGATACCGTTAGTTAAAAGTTTTCCGGATCTTTGGAGAGGACTTGTCTCCAAATTGAATTAATAATTTTGTATCTAATTCTTTCTGTGAACAATTTTCAATAATTTGACGATCTCTATCATTATCAGCGGTTGCAACAGGAGTCATCCCTGAAGCTAAGCTTTGCAGTCTAACTGCATACGTTTGAAAACCTTCATTTTTCTGTTGTATGTATTGATAAAATTTTTGAGTTCGGACTGATAAAGGCTTTCTATCGAATCTATTTATAAGCAATCGCTTAAACTTCTCATAGTCTGTTGTTCCGCGAATTTTAAATCTTCTGCAGCATAAAATAACCGTACTGTACCATAAAAAATGAAAATGGAGTAGTCACCAATTATGCTGGGTAGTCAGATAATGTGAGGAGGTGAAGGAACACTTTCTTCAAACATTGATACAGACACACACTTTTTACACATTGCAGCGGGTCTCTTTTTATTGTTTTTTATTCGGAGTCAGATTCAGGAGAGGCTACCGGGGCTTGCAGGGTCAACTTCTCTTGTTCCATCCTTTGTTTTTTGCAGCTGTCTTCTTGAAAAATATGTCCAAGATGGTCTGTTTCTCTCTTTTTTTAACACCTGTTTTCCAAAATACCTACATCAAGAAGCTTTTCTGAGAAGCCAAGAAGAGAAAAACATCTAAATATAGTAGATTGTCAACGACAAGGGCAAAAGAGTGGAAAAATCATTCGCACTTGATCGCAGAAAGTCCGTTGATCGCCGCACGTAACTGTCGAACGGAAAGTCCGTTGTTTGCAGCCAGTCCGTTGCTCGAGTCACGTAACGGCCAAACAGAAAGTCCGCTGTTCGCAGCGTACGTTATACGCGGCACTACTGTATTTCCGTTACATCCATAAATTAGAAAGTTTAAGAAAATTCGTAAATATATCGACAGTAATATAAAATATTCTTTTTCAATAAATAATTTTTTTGATAAATTTTCAATAAAAAGTAATTTTTTAAAAAAAAATTTGAAAAGATTTTGTAGAATTCATTTTTTTTTATTTCGAGATAGAAACGTGTGTGGTACTTTAACATTATCAAAATTTAAGAATAAGGATTGTTAATGCAAAGTTTTTTTGACAGTAATTCATCAATAAGAGATAATTTAAGTAATAATACAATTTAATTAAAGAGTATTTTACATTTTCAGTAATGAATTCGAATATAAACTTTATGATAGAATAATTAACATTAAATCTTGTGTGTAAGTTTTCGATATACGAGATTGAACTAGGCTATGCCCTTGTTTAGATGTAGATCAGCGATATTTCTAAATATTTATTCTGATAAATATAATCTAAATATTATCTTGAATAACCTGATGATTTATATATAATTTTAATGTACACAAAATATTCAAGAGTTTTATTTTTTCTTGATATAATTGACCGTTTCTAAACGAGTTTTATTAATAAAAAATGTTTTATATTAATTTAAGTTTGTAATTTAAGACTTGACTTAAAATTGAAGTAATATTTCTAGATTTGTCTTTTTTCTTTCTCGTTTTCTTTTAATAATTTCACATTTAATATAGAATTATAATAAATGGATGCTTTTTTTTCTCAAGTGTGGTTTTTTTCCTCATAAACTGTATTTTTCTAGGTGTTTGTTTTCCTGTGTGATTAATTTATATTTTAGTTAATTCAACTTATAATTTCTGTAATTAATTTTTAATGTTTATTAAAATAAATGATTGGAATTTTCGAAAATAGTATTTGTGTTACAATAAAAGAAATGCCTTTCAATCTTTCATGCGATTTCTCAGTAAATTAATAGATCTTTTTGAATAGTATTGTTATACTCATTTCGTGTTTTCCGTTATCGTAAAAATGTCTAAAAGTTACCAAGTGTAATTTAATCCAGGAACAAGTCGTGTAACTTTACTGGCTGCCATGACTTTTTATTTAAAAAACTTTTATATTATTAAGCGAAATAAATAAAACGATGTGTAGCGCCATCTATTATGCAATTTTCTTATAAATTTTTATATTTTTAATTTTATAAAATGGCAAAAACGCTTAATTTTAGAGTAGGGTCGAATTTTTACAAAAAAAGTACAAATGTTAATAACGAATAAAATCTTTATTAAGTCTTATTTTTCTCGAGATATGACCACTTCTTTTTATCTCCCCACTGCTTCGTCCTTTAACCAACAAAATATAATAGTATGATATTCTAGAGGGGTTAATTAAGTAATTAAATTAATTACTTAAATAGTTAAGAGAAGTGGAAAAACCCTGCTTCCTTTTTCTCACCCCCAAGCGATATTAGAATAGATAAAACCAACCAAAATTTGATTTGTGTACACAATTGTTGTTTGTGTTTGCGGTCAGAAATTAGAAGAAAACATTCATATGCAAACCGAAAATCGTTGTTTTGATTTTTACCACTGACAAAAAATTCAGCAACGAGTTCCTTTACCTTCCTGACAACAATTATAACTGCGTGTAGTGGCATCTCCACTGTATCTTATTTTAAAATCATTTTTATATTTCTAAATATTATAAAATGGCAAAAAGCTTAATTTTGAAAGTAGTGTCGGATACTATAAGAAGTCGTGAATGCTAAGACAAAATAAAATCATTATTACGTTTGACCATACTGGAGATACACGCGACCTCCTTTATCTCGTCACTTCTTCGACCTTTAATTAACCAACAAAATTTAACAACATCAATCCCACTAATAAGGATATACCTCCTTACAAATTTTCAGAAAAGCTCGATAAAATGCACAAGAGTTCTTAAGCTTTCAACAGGATGAACAAAATCGTACACAAAAATGTAAATAACTTCGGAGATCAGTTTTTGTCCGATCGCCATACACACCCTCTTTTATTCATAATAGATAGAGAATAGTAAAATCACTGAAATACCTTATGAAGATCAAACTTTTATATCTTATTAAAGTATAAATCTGCACGGCCGACATAAATCTAAGCATTCCGCAGACAAAATATTTTATCGATATAAAAAACAACTTTGTTGATATACAAATCTACGTTCTACACTAGGTTCATGTTCCAATTCCTTGAATATTTATATTAAATTATTACGCGTGGAGTTTACGCACGTTATACTAATCGTTACCATTGAAACAGTGAAGTCAAACTGCATTAATGCTAATGTATTAAAATAATCATTTATAATAACCATTTATCAGCGTTTAATTAATCAAAGCTAACAAATTATTAAACAGTATACAGTAGAGAGTCGTTTGTCCGAATCAATTGGGGACTGGGATTGTTCGGATAACTGATTTGTTCGGATAACCGATTGTGTACGAAAAATATCCCTTCTATGATCGCCTGGCTTTTGTGGTGGTTATTTTCGTGGCATTTTCCCTAAAATTTTTCAAAAAATTTCAAAAAATTTAAGTTCTCCAATCTTTTCGAACTGCAAAAAGTATAATAAATAACATTTTTATTGCGCGCCGAGTTTACTCAGAAAAAAATTCCAAAAAGTGCCGGCTTCTAACAAGCTTCCACGCGACTATGCGCAGTAGTAAAAAATCAAGAAAAAAACGAGTTCGGGATAATCGCTATCGTCATCGCGAGCATCGTTTTCGCTATCAATTCTTTTCTCTCAACAATTTTATTTTTTTTCACTAGATAGATTCATTTTAGCCTGATTTTGAACCGAGATATCGAGATTTATTACTAAACTCAGCGATGTCTTATTATACTCTGCGAGAAATCGCGTTTGTCCGCGCGAGAAATAACAGCGACCAAAATTTTCAAAATTAATATCTTTAATACAAATTGCGCTAATTGTACAATTTTTTTTCTTGCGTAAGAATTTCATATAGATATTGTTGCAAATGCATTTTTTGGTGAAATTTCGAGAATATTTTTAGTTATAAATAGATGAACGCATTTGACATCATGTCGTAAATTGCCGAATTTTCGATGTTCCACACATTATTTTTTTGATTGCTTCATTTCATGCACAGAAAACATTTATATCTATACTATCAACAAAGAATTTTGAAGGATTGAATAATATTTTGAGCGATGTCAAGTTTTTTATTAGATGATCGAGTTAAGCCTAACACACGACTATATCATATTCAAAATTAAAAATAAAATTCATGTGTAGAAATATAAAGAAAATATCTGTTAAATCTTAAATACAACATTCATATGAGTAAAACAAAATAATAACTTTGTCAATTGGAGGATTTACAAGTCAGAAAGAAGCATTTGAAAATACGGTCATAAAACAATCAACGTTTATTGACTTTCGCAATAGGGGGTATAGCAAGGTATATTGGCAAATTTTTTCGCAGTAGTACGAAATTTTTACTGACTTCACTTGAAAGTGTTATATTTCTTCCCCATTTACAAACAAACCCGACGGCGATCGGTGAAACATGAGAGAAAGTACGGCGAGTTGAAATTTTATATGTTTATTTTTTGCGTTTTACGTATCAAATTACATTAAATTCGACACAAATAAAGCATTTGTGTCAATCTATATATATATAATCGAGACGAGTTGATGATGATGATGATGATGATGATGATGATGATGATGATGATGATGATGATGATGATGATAATAATAATAATAATAATAATAATAATAATCAGCGCAGAGCCCAGACGGTTAGAAGTTGAAAGTTGAAATTTGGTACATAGTTAGGGTACGTCACGAGAACGCACTCTAAGAAGGGATTTTTCGAAATTCCTCTTCACGGGGGAGGGACAGAATTAAAGTTTCTATATACATTATCGAGACGTGTCCGAACGGTTAGGAGTTGAAAATTGAAATTTGGTACACAGGGTACAAAATTTAAGCAATTGTGTTACACCAAAGTTTTAAGTAACAATGGAGAACTATAGAAAGCGACGTGCAAGATTTATGGGCGCTAGAGAAAAGAAAAGAAAGAAAGAAAAAAAGTAATATGTTAGAACATATTCGATTTTTAAATTTAAACAGATTAGTTCGGTTTTTTCGACCCTTCTTCTTTAGAACATTCGATGAAAATCGAACGATATAATCCAAACACGTCGTGAAAATCGAACAACATTAGAACATTCGATTTTCAAGTTCGACCTTTCTTTAGAAATACTTAGTTCGTTGATGAAATTACTCTTTTTCTTTTGTGACTATAACGTAATAATCTTAATCTTAATCTTCGCTATCGTTACTTTTGCCCGAGCAACGCCGGGCCTACCTTCTAGTAAGAAAATATTTTACACTGTTTAAAAGTAGAAAAAATAAAGAAAACAAAGATGTAATAATAATTTTTGAAGCGAAGTCGAAAATTTTACAATTTAAAGTTAAAAAATGGATTCTGTTAGAAGCCGCGCGATAAAGGGAGGCTGACATAATCACGTGACTATAGAAGTGATATATTAATCTGTCCGATGTTCAAATTTTTCTCCGTTGCGTGTCGCTTCGTGTTGAATTTTCGTCGATTTTAAGCCTAACGAAAATTTTTATAATAATCATCGAGGCTATTGTATTGTTGAAAATTATTTCTTTATTTTGTACAAACAAAATAAATATATTGAAGAATATAAAAACATAAAAATTATACTTTAGAAGTAAATCTAGTATCAAAAACGTTCGATTCAGCACGACACAGTCCGACTGAAAAGCGTTCGGATAAACGACTCTCTACTGTAATTGAATTTTTCATTTCAGACGTTTTCAAGAGTATAATTCGAGCAAATATGTTCACCTTTATATACGGCAGTCTAGCAGAGGAATTTTGGAAATATTCCTGGTTTCTGAATACGTTTAAATGCATCAGTACGACGTTTGTAAATAAATCGTGTCTACTGATTTTATTTTCTGTTGTTATTCTGGTCATGTATTTTCCATTATCAACTTATAAAAGAGTCATTGTAAGTAGAATTAGACAAATGTTGGTAGATTGAAAAATATTATTTTCATCTCAACAGTAATGTCTATAAATGCAGGACATGACAGATATTGGTTATGACGATGGAAGAACAAATGCGAAAAAATTACGAAGAAAACGAATGCAGTTATTAAAAGAAACAAATATTAATAGATTAAGAAGGTCGAAAGAATATCCTCCCGTATATCCAAATGGCTGGATACCTTTGTTAGAATCTAGAGATCTTCCTGTTGGGAAGTGCAAGCCTGTTACTGCTCTAGGTAAGATATTAAAACATTATATTAATCTATAGTGATTAAGAGTAAAAGAGAGCAGGGTAAAGCGGCCACTCTAAGCTAAAATGATTTTTTACTCATATTTTCTAATTCGAACAAGTGAAACGGCAAGGCCGTATTTGGGATAAGATTATGTCTCGGAGACACTACTAAGCAGGAACACTTCGACGCTCACGGCAGATCTCGTTCTCATTCTCCAATCATTTTTGGTAGCGCTGGTTTTGGGCGCGATCATTCAAACTTCGCCGGCCACAGCCAGCACCACGAGGTCTTCCACGATGCATTTTCATTAAAATTAACCTATCGAATGTTGAAATTGCTCTCTGTTGCATGACGCCCCAGGTTAAATTTTTGTCAATGCGAAAATTTCCCGTTTTTGAAAAAAATAATGGTGGCTATTGTATCGTTCGCAATTATTTTTTTATTTTGCACAAACGAAATATATATATATATATATATATATATTAATAAATGTAAAAGATAATTCTATTTCGGAAGTTAGTTTTAATATAAAATTATAACGACGCGCCATCTAGTTTCAAAAAGTTCCAATGATGAAACTAGATATTTCCGGTCAATCGGTCAAGATTAGCACGTGGCAACCAGAAATATATGGGGAATAACACGGACAGGTAAATGGGTTTTTTTCAACGATTCGTTTGTCAAAATTCGATTTAGCAACATTCGCTTTTCGAACTTCCCAACGCACGTGTTTGTCAAAATTCGATTTCACAATATTCGTATTTCCAACTTACCAACCAGCAACGCATGCGCAAATCTCGCACTACTGCCAGTTTGTATTTTATTGTGTTTCGGTTCTCGGTTTCCTGACTACCTACGAGTCTGTTTTTTTTATACGCGCATGATTTGAGCACCTAATACTCTGTGCCAAATTTCAACTCCTGACATGTACTCCTTCATACTTCTAAGCTGATAAGACAGCAGAACGTACGATTTTATAAACAAGACATAGTCTTGTCATAAAACGATTAACCTAGTTCTGTATAAACTGCATGTAGTGTAAAAGCAAGAAACTTTATTTGCATTAGCACAACATGGATTTTTTTTTCTTTTAATTTTTACAAATTTTTATACGAGAATGGCCACTTTATCCAACCTCGTTGGGTAAAGTGTCCATTACAGTATTGCGAGGTACAGTACATTAAAATTCTTTGCTGCTATAGTATATGAATTTTTATCATTTTGTACAGCATTAATAGCTTGCTGCATGGCATGAGAATCCCAGCCATGTTGTTTGTATTTGTCTGTAATTGTATGGTATTGCGTCATCTACGTGTAAAATATAATTTTCTGTAGGTAACCTTTAGTAATCTTTAATTCTTAGGCTTTAGATTAAATTAGATTTAATCTTTATTATATTTTAAATTACTATATGGATTTATTACAGTTTTATTGATAAAACAATGTAATATAGTTTTTCGGACCAAGTTGCCAGGAAGGTGGTCACTTTGCCCTCTTGGATGCCATTACACAAAATCGTGTCTAGACTAAAAACTGTTCAAGCTACTTCATTCTATTCTACAAGGTTTTAAAGCAAAAACGCTTTGAATGAGTTTAAATTAAATAATTATAAACTTATTACTATCTATATATATAAAATTACTTGTCTTGTTTGACTTGACTGATTGATTCATCATTACCCAGAGCAAACCGCTGAACCTAAAGACGTGAAATTTGGTACATAGTTAAATAAGAAAAGGGTCCGAAAAAATACAAATGAATATGTTTTAAATTTTCATAAATGATAAAAAGTTTAAAAAAGAATTTTAAAACAGTTATAAACTCTCGCATCAATATAGAAATTTGACATAATAATAATAATAATAATAATGTCCTATATATAAATACTAAAATGATAGGAAGAAAAAATTGTATTACACTGCGAAGGAGAACTAATTTGTAAATATAATGAAAACGTCAACAGCATGGTAATCAAAGAGATAACTATTTTTTATTATGTTATAAAAATAGAAAAATTCAGTTAATGGAAAGGCTACAAATTACTGACCACGTTTTCCGTGTATGTAGCCTATGTGTTGTGTAATGTTACAGAAGCAATTATCTCGATTGCAAAAACTATGTATTATATTAGAACTAGTAGCCAGGGACGCTCCCTAGTAGGCATTCTAGCAGCAGCAGTGTCATTCCGTGGTATAAATAATAAATTCATATCAATAATAAATTCCTATCACAAATAACAATAATAATATACTGAATTTATCATGGCGTACACTACTAAAATGCAGTCAAAAACGCAAAAGCACCACATTTATTGTTATTTTAATATTGTTACGCAAAAAAATATTGCTTGGGGTGCCCCTAGTCGCCGTTGTAGGCATACCTTTACAGATAAACTGATGGCTTATATTATTAGATTTATTGTGAATGTTTGCATTATATTTTTCAAGAGAGTTAAATTTTTTATTCCTGCAACTAGTAATCTCTCCAAAACAAAATCTCTAATGACGAAACATAAAAATAATTTCTCATCGAAATTTTTCACAGTAAAAGCCAGATCATTTACAACGAAAACATATAACAAAATTCTTTTTCATTTAAACGAACATTTAATTACTAAACTTCTAATTTTCAATCTTCTTTATAAATGGTTTCGTTTTTGGTTGTCACAATATCCTGTTTTCGACAATGTCTTGCCTATTTGTATGCATGCCGGACGTTTAAAATTGTCACAAAATATATTTCGAAAACATCGATTTTTTTCTTTTGCTGTATTCTTCCAAAGGAGTTTATATTTATGCAGCAATAATATACATAATTATGTACTGTACACTAGTGTTGCAACGAATACTATATTCGGCTTCAGGCCGAATACCGAATATTCGGCCAGGAGCGTGGCCGAATAGCCGAATATTCGGCTAAGCTATTCGACTTGATTAACGCACGTACGAAAATTGGCGTGCAAACCGCATTATGGCAAGGACCCTGCTCTCTATTGGCCCACTGCGCATCGCCAATCGTGTTAATTCTTGACAGTTGTAGCGGACAGACAAGCGCGTCATGGCAGTATGTGATAATTGATGATATCAAATGTGGATAACAATGAAATGACCTACACATGTAAATAACGGAAAAAGAACAGAGAAGAAACGCGAAGTGAAAATGTGAAAATAAATATGAAATTGAGTTCATAACATAATCGAACAAGTCGAGGCATCTTATTGGCGCGAAATTCGCGGCCCTCAATGCCAAATAATTGTTCTCATAGACTTCAGAAGGTAAATGCTTGTAATGAAAGTCAAGCTTAGTTCACATTGAACGAATAGCGAAAGCGAATAAGAAAAGCGAAAAACGAGTTTTATTCGCTTAGCGAAATTGACCCATACAACCAAAGGCGAAAAGCGATTGCGAATTTTAAGGAGTCAATCATTTGCAAGCGAGAGAAAACGTCATCTGGAAAAAAAATAATGGCTGCTTCCCATATTCCTCGTTAACCTCGTTTGTTTATATATTGAAAAAGAAAGTTACGTCAAAAAGAAAACTATGCTGGGTGAGAGAAATATTAAAAATCCGTAATTATAAAATTTACTCTATTGCGTGAGAAGTTTCTGTAGCCATCTTGAAAACAACAAGAACCACGTGACAACTAACGGCAATACGATTGGTGGCGAAATTTTTTCGCTAGCGAATAAGCTCGACGGTTCCGAACATCGAAGCGATTTGCAAAATGGTAAAATTCGACGGAAACGACGTCATGTCTGACGTGTTATTCGCTCTGTTTTTCGCTTTCGCCAGCGAATCGCGCTCAGTGTGAACTAAGCTTCACTTAGCGTGCATGGGCGAAAGCCTGGGGTCGTTCAGGCTACCAAGCTGTCTCGAATCTGTGAAATCATAACTGTGACTTATACCGACGTCCTATCTGTCTCTTTTCTCCGTTATCAGCAGGCTATGAGTCACGTAATTGTAAAATGGGAAATCTATGACGGAAAAGTGACGAATCGAAAGTATCGTGCACACACATTATGATATGTGCATAGGCATACGTGGACTAGAGCGATAGAGGAAAGAGAAAGGGAAAAGAAAAGACGAGCGCTTAAAAAGAAGGATAGGCAGGGTCAGACCCTAAGATGTGCGACGATTCTCGAACGAATAGATGTGTACGTGTGCTGATCTTTGTAATTATAATTTGTGAATACATGTAACTAATATTATTTTGTTTTTTATTTTGTGCAGGTTATAAGTTATAAATAAATATAAACAAACAACACTAACCCGATTACATTAAATCTAAATACCAAAAGGATTAATTTACTGTGTTTTTGTTATTTCTTACGCCTGTTTTTAGGTATTCGGTGTATCGAACAGTGATTAAATATTCGGTATTCGGCCTAATAGCGAAAAATAGGCCGAATAGGCCGAATTCCGAATAGTAACCGAATATTCGTTGCATCACTACCGCACACACTTCCCAGCATTCAAACACTAGAAAGCCAATCGATTTCGTACAAAATGCGAAAATGTCCTTCACTTCTAACCAACAAACTACTCAACCATTAATACAAAAGTAATAGTGTGTATTTGGAACAATGGAAGTAACGGAAGTGTTACAAAGACAAAACACCGATTTATATTTTAAAATCTAGCAAATTATTATAAACTTACAGTATATTTTTAGGTTATTTAAAACTTATTTATAGTTTCTTATCAACGTTTTCAAAGTAGTAAAAAGTACCATTCTGGTTGTAACGTAATAATTTTTATAAGGTTGCTATGAAATTTATGTCTGGACTATTCGCTTGGCCGTTCGAAAAGTTGACGTTTAATTCTAGCAATATTATTCTATCACATTCGCAGTATGGAAAACACATAATATGTACAGTACAAAGGTTCGTGTTTTCCGGAAAGTAAATGATTTTCAAAAAATAAAGGTCCGATACTAATAAGCATTGTGACTGGCAATTTGATTCTCCTTCAAAAAAGCAATTTGTGTTTCGCCGCCACACAAATTGTACAGAAACCCTCCTCCTTCCCATTAGCTGGCTCCACGCAGTTTTAGGATGTTTGTTTAAAACGGGCTAAGAACATTTAATGTCGTCTGGACCATTCGAAATAAATTTATTTACATTCGATAATAAACAGGATTTTAATCTATGGCTTTGTTTACTTCCGCGAATGGTTTTTAGCTACTATATAACTGTTCTAAACTTTGATTTTGAATTCAGACTTTCCTATTTATGTTCTAATCATAAACGTACCTTTTCACTATACATACACTAACAGAACGTTCGTAATTAAAAGTCAACTTGCAGATAATTCACGTTTAAGAACATGTAAATAGCCTTTTAGCTTTACTTATAAACATTGCTGATCACTAAGTTCTTCTTCCCTAATCCGTAGGACCTCTTATTATTTTATTTACATTTCTGTTTCTTTCTATAAAGACTACATTCTTACTTTATGTGTTTATTTGGGATGTAAAACAAAATCTATAAGACTTTATACTTTTCACAATCTATCAGCTTTTCAAATTGTTTATTTCATTCACTTAGGTCAACTTAGCATGAATAAAATTCTCTTTTTCGTGTTCGTGCTTTGTAATTAATTACTTATCAATATATGAATTGTTTGTTTTTTCTGAGTGAAAATTCTTATTTGAAATACAATACGCATTGACATATTGAAATTAGTACAGTAGAGCATCGATTATCCGACTTAATTGGGGACTGGGGTTTGTCGGATAACTGAAAAGTCGGATAACCGAAAAGTATGAAAAAATACATTATTAGTTTAGTACAAGCATGGGCAAATGCGGCTCTTTTTGAGTTACGTGCGGCTCTTGCTGAAAGTGTTAATTTCTGTTTTTTACTATTACTTTTACAATTTTATTTTTATAATTTTGTGAAAATATGTTTATTAAAAAATTCAATATTTGTTTTATATTATATTTATATTATATAATAAAATCGCGCACATTACCATACTATCCACCACAACAGTACAGAACTGCGGCTCCCATGCATTTTGCAAAACGTACATTGCGGCTCCCACTCCAACTCTTTCCGCCCTGTGGGCACTAAGAGGGCCTCTTTTAGTAGGCCCATTATGGTTCGGCCAGACCCACAATGGGGCGACCGGGTGGTGAGGGACGGGGCCCGAACATATCCGAACGGACCACCCCCCGAAAAATTCCTGGGGATTATTCGACCCGTTCGGATTCGATCCCGGGTCCCCCAGAGCGGTAGGCTGCCACCTTTACCGCTCGGCCATCCGGCCTTATTGCCCACCCCTGGTATAGTATATTAGTATATCGCTATTAACCTACCCCATGTTGAAATTTTTCACCGTTGTGCGTCGCTTTGCTTGGAATTTTTAACGATGTTAAGCATATCAAAAAGTTTTTTAAAAATAATAATCGTCGCTATTGTATCGTGAAAAATTATTTCTTTATTTTGCACAAAATAAATACAGAAATAAATAAAAAATAGAAAATTAAGCCTGGTTTAAATACTGGCCTCCTTTTCATGGTCGAGCGAGTGTTTCCAGCTAAAACACGCAAAAATTTAACAAAAATAATATTAAAGTATCCATGACAGCCAAATATTATAGCGCCACATCACTAGCGGACATTTGAATTTGCCGACTAGAACGCGGTCGGTTAACCGATAAGTCAGTTAATCGGGGTCGGATAATCGATGCTCTACTGTATTGACATTTGGTAGACATCTGATGCTTGATTTTAGTAAAAACAGGTAATAATTTCTGTATGTATATTATGTGTCTGTTTTCCCTCTAATCAGCAATTGCTTTAGTATAAATTTCACACATATTTATAGGCATACAGCGTCAAGGGCGTCGCTAAGGGGGGCAGGGGGGCAGGGGGCAGGGGGGCCGCTGCCCTCTCCTAGAAATTCGAAAAAAATTATTTAAATACTATGTTTTAATTAAAATAATCTTCATAGGCTTCTTGTAAGTTAAAAAAATGTTTTAATTAAGATATTTCTTTTCCGGTACATAGTAAATGATTAAAACTTTATGAATCGTTTTTATTTTATCTACATACAATTCATATCCTTTATCAATTTAAATCATCTTTCCCCCTGGCCCATTAGCTGGCGTCGTCCTTGTACAGCGTACTTATTAAACTGTATGTTAATAAATGAGCAAATACAGTCATTGTAAAGATACACGATCTGTATTTACGCGAGATACATTTATAAATCAATAATAATAAATTCGAAAAATTTATGATTAGATATAGTTTTAATTACTTTACAGGTCAGCAATTCGTTATATTTCGTGGAAAAACAGGAACATGTTTTGTTTTAGATGCTTATTGCCCTCATTTGGGCGCTCATTTAGGAACTGATGGTAAAGTTCACGAGGATTGCATCGAATGTCCTTTCCACGGATGGCGATTTGCTGGACAGGATGGTTCTTGCGTGAAAATACCTTACGCCGAAAAAAGTGAGGACTACTAAAAATATATATACTTAGTATATTTATTTTGATTCATACTCAAAATGAATTTTCTTAGCATTGCAGCTAAATAAAAAAGGGGTGCATTAGTTTCACTGCAATGATAATGGTTAAATTGATTTTCTTAAACAAAAGTATCTGTGCAATTAATGCAGTTATTTTGCGGCAGTTTTCTAAGGTCATTATGCAATGTAATATTTTAATATGACAAATCACATAGCATCCGACATTGCCAACATTGCTATTAAACTGGCCGCATTAAATAGTCTGCAAATTGTAGCGCACTATGACCATGTCTTATACGCATGGAATAGATTGCGAAATGATTGATTGGGCTACATGGGAAAACAAGATAAAAAGCACGAGAAGCAGCATATAGTTTCCACAAGCACTTTATAACTACACCAACACCATGAGTTACATGTGACGAATCTCAATGTAAGAAGTTTCTATACTAAAATAAATAGCACAGTCGAGGTCGGACTGATCTTTATTTTAAAATATAGTCATACTTCTAGGTATGTGAGAAAAAAACTACATCATAGACAAACACATGAAAGATTAAGACAAATACATAACAGGCACCTGTTCAACTGCTACTTGCAACAGTCACATGTAGGATTCATGAACTGTGATTACATTGTTGCAATATAGTGATGAATTTACGCCAGGTTACACCAAGTTATGAAGAATATTTACGGATTAACTAGGCACTTACAGTATTTTTAAAATCGTGAACTGACATAATGTGTACTACTGGGAAGTGCGTCACACGTACGCGAAATACACGCTTTAGGTAAGATTTACATTAAAAGATTGGTGTGTTATCTCGGGTGAGAAGCTTGATAGTCTTTTATTGATTGACGTATGATTATTAAACATATATCTTTGACAGTTTGCAAATGGCTGTGTGAGAATCCAGAAATGGATTAATTTAATTTCGTTAAGAAATTGCTAAAATATTAAATTGATGTCAAAATTAACACATTTCTGTCAAATTCGTGGGAAGAGAAATAAAACTTCCTTTGGGAGAGATGTTATCACACATCTCCGACGAACATCTGTCCATTTGCGTCAGAAATAATATCCCGTCAGATGTTACGAATACTAAAACCCAATTTGAGAGGATTTTAGAATTAAAGGTACTAAAAACGCAAACTCAGGGCAGCGGCCGAAGGTTACAGAGACTGCCTTAGAGAAAGGCAACAATCGGGGAAAAAACGAACACTGCCACATGAAAGAATGGATGCCATAAACAGTATATAGTCCCTCTCCGGATCTTCGTCATCTGTCTCCCATTCTTCAGCCAACTCCATATCAGAAGAGAAGATCTACACATCGACTAGACTAAATATACTAGTCTGACAAAGGTATTATTATTATGAGGTGTATTATGGGACCGCATTAAAAAACGCATTAATAATAATCGCACGAAACTTCACGAGTGGCTATAAAAAATAGTTTTTCACAACACAATTAAAAAATATTTTTTTTTATGTGGACAATAGGGACTGCATAAAAAAAGTCTCACATAGAAAATAACTCAAAACCGTACGAAATAGAATTTATTGACAACAGATGTCAGCACTTGACTGCATCGTCTGGTCTATCGTCTGTTTTACATATTTTTGTCCAGGTGGTGTTTTGTTGACGTTAAAAGTAAATTATTTCAT
This sequence comes from Centruroides vittatus, assembly GCF_030686945.1. Taxonomy (NCBI): domain Eukaryota; kingdom Metazoa; phylum Arthropoda; class Arachnida; order Scorpiones; family Buthidae; genus Centruroides; species Centruroides vittatus. Next base: position 3,531,668 of record NW_027122713.1, read on the forward strand.
TTTTCGCATATTCATGCAATAATATTACTATAATAAGTGCATTTATGCTATAATAAGTTTATTTAGCTATAATAAGTCAACGTGAGACATGACGAATCGCACGAGACTAGTCGCCAACTATACCGCACAAATAAAAATTCGCATTAAAAAATCCGCACATACAAAATCGCACATAAAAAGAGCGCATCTAAACATCGACTAGACTAAATATACTAGTCTGACAAAGGTATTATTATTATATTTATTATTGTAAACTTTCTCTCGGTAGTAAGCAGTTAGAGGTGTATTTAGTTAGGCCATCGACCTAGATATTGTCAGTTGTATTTGTCCTTTGTTTCCCTTAGTTTGTTAAACATTTTATTATTTGTTAATTGGAAGTTGAGAGTTATGCATTACCTTAAGATCGGACACCTATTGACGAACACATCGACACCTCCCCACTCGACATAGATACCCTCCTATTAAGCCATCCACTGATCCTAGTGAGTATGACTAACCGTTCTAAGGACTAGAGGGTTTACCCTTGCCCGTATTCTCACAGCTGTATAACATGCTACAACAAACTGCGGCATGTTTCCGACCAGCTCATTCACATTCAGCTGTGCGTCAATGACTTAAACAGCTGTTCGATAGGCAATTGAATAAAAATACAACCCTGTTCCATGGCCACTATTTTTGATTTGACATCGATGACTTATTCCAGCAGGTTTACCAAAATACTTTAGTGTAGCAGCTCGGTTGCTGTCATACACATTCGTCTTGCGTTGTGTTGACATACTGAGTAGGAAAATTGAAATCGAAGATGCTAGATATGCTATCTGCCATTTAGATTAGAAATTTCAATCGTCTACGTAGTTTTTTTTTTTTTCTTTCTTTTTACTGGTGATGGCAGTCCCTTTAAACATGTACTACAGCAAACTAAAGTTAACGATTTTTGTATTAAATTATGCAATGATTTTATATTTTATAATCAAACTCGTTTTACGTTGTGCTAAATCTTATAATAATTTTTCCTGTTACCTTTGCGATTGACAGAGATAGAAAGTTTTAAATATTGATGCGATGAGTCTTAGTAAACGAATTAATTAATTTTACTCTAAACGTTGCACTGGAACCAATGCACCATACGCTTATATTATTTCAATGCTGAAAACATATCTTTTGCTTTTGGAGTAATATTAAATAGAACACAGTAAAAAATGCATTTAAATTTAGTTCCAGAAGTGGCTAAAATGAAAAGTTGGGAAACCATCGAACAAAACGGATTTATTTACGTGTGGCATCATGCAGAAAGCAAACCTCCTTTGTGGAAACCGCCAGTTATACCAGAAATAGAGAATCAACTAATGCTGTACAGAGGTCGTGGTGAACACATAGTAAATTGCCATATTCAGGTATTTATAACTGACACCATGCCAAATAAGTAAATGTATTATTTACGATTTTATTTATATTCTGTAGGAAATTATGGAAAATGCAGCAGATTTTGCTCATTTTAATTGCGTTCACGGTTTTGGCCTATCGTCAAAAATTAATCTTCATCCAGAAAATTGGTCGAGATTTCTTCACTTCACAACCAACATATCCCGCTCTCCAGTATGCGAAGAAACTTTTTACTGTGACATATATAAAGGCATTGTCACTTTTAAATTGTTCGGAATATCTGTACTACGTTCATCACTTGAAGTTCAACAGGTAATTAATTAATAACAAAATATACGTGTTTACTTTAACACTACGGTCCAGAATGTTTTACGGTATGTAAGAGCGGTATTAAAGAGGAAGAGAGAATCTCTTAATTAACTTATTTGGTTCATGTCAAGTGATATACGAACAAAAATGTTTTGTACTAGGAGAAGAGTTCGAGTATAATCATTTGAAAAATGAAGACATGTCAAAAATTACTTTATTTAAGATTTTCTTTTTCTTCTCTAAATCTTTAGAATTTTTGTGATAATTTATTACTATTTTATTTAATAGTAATAAATTGTATAACATTGTATAACCAAATTTTTCTCCTTATTGTAACAAATAAATTTAAATCAATAAATAAAATAAAGAAATAAAAATTATCAAATATATTCAATTTTTCAGATTGGCCCAGCAATAAAACATTTTTATTTCAAAGGTATATTAGGAAATGGGATGATGGTATTTGGAATTATACCGGAAGGTCCTGTTCGACAGAGAGTCATCCGACATTATTACTCTCCTTCTCGATTTGCAGCCATAATTGATTATATTTTGTTCCTTTTTGAATGTTGTATGGTGAGATTGTATCTTTCGAATCACTGAAATTTCAAAGTATACGTGAAATATGTGTATTAATAATTGGAAATATTTATTTTAATAGTTTGAGCGAGACATTCGCATATGGAATTACAAAATGTTTTTGAAGAATCCAGTTTACGTGGCAGGAGACAAACAAATTGCGAAATTTAGAAAATGGTACTCTCAGTTTTACAGCGAAAACAGCCCGAGGGTTGAAGAACAAGATCTTAATTGGTGACTGGAAGTAATGTTTCTGTGGCAATGCATCCACAAAGGCTGGAAAACCACGCCAACGGATGAAATGGACAGTAGAAATGAACGAGTTTATCATTCGTAATTATTACATTATCACAAAACTCGAAACAAACATGACAGCATACAGACAACAACTACACCATAAATTCACACAACAATATCCTCACCTCACTGTTACCGAACAAAGGGTTGTTGATCAAAAAGGAACAATTATACACAACAACCTTATCTCACAAACAACACTTGAACTTTTCAAACAACAGGTTGTTGATCAAATACATCAACAGACAGAAACATCTAACATTAATGAAGATCACGTAACCTGTCAGGATAATCCAGTAACAAGCATTGATAATAACACACATACAACAATTAGCACTAATGATACTACAGACACTTCCTCATCCATCACTGATAACATAGACATGGATTTAGTTAATACGCTCTCACTTATATTTCAGGAAACACTCACTAAATATACAGGCACAGATCCCACACAAAGACCACGAATACCAAAAATCAACACGTCGAAGGAAGTAGGAAAAACACTAAATTATGTAAACACTCGCTTACTACCACACTACATTCATTCAATTTCTACACTCGCAGACATTCATACATTAGTTTATGCTGGGGCAGTCACAGTAGTGACACACCATGGACTGAAAGTACAATCACAGACAAATACACAGAAAACACAATTCTATCACAAGCCTGCCTGGCAGAGAAGAATAGAAACACAAATAAATGACATTAGACAGCAATTAGGCAGGCTGACACAATACACAAAAAACAACATAACACCCAAATTAAGGAAACAGCTCAAAAACATTTTCAAGAAAATAAAAACACACACAAAACACGAACATCACAACACACGCATTACAGAATACATTGATACACTAAAACAAAAACTTGCTGCCAAAGCACGTAGACTCAAACGATACAAAACATGTACACTACGAAAACAACAAAATAAATTATTTACAAACAATGAAAAACTCTTTTACAGACAAATTAATAACAAAGCAAACACTGATACACAGCACAGTGGCACACCAACAGAAGAAGAACTCACAACTTATTGGTCTTCTCTTTGGTCCAGTGCTGTCACGCACAATGCTGATGCAGGCTGGATCGAGGAGGAGAACAGAAACTTGCACAACATACCAACTATGCCCTGTGCTGAAATAAACATACATGATTTCCAATACACTGTTAACAGAACACACAACTGGAAGACACCTGGTGTAGACAACATTCACAATTTCTGGTACAAAAAGTTCACATCACTGCACCAGGAACTAGCTAAACACCTAACACACATCATCATCAATCCACAAGACATGCCAAATTTTCTTACTCAGGGCATCACCTACATGAAACCTAAAAACAACAATACCACAGACCCCACACAATACAGACCAATTACATGTCTTCCAACACTCTACAAATTATTGACGTCCTGTATCACAAACAAAATATACAAACATATTGAAAAACACGACATTCTAACGGAACAACAAAAAGGTTGCCGTAGAAATCACAGGGGATGCAAAGAACAGTTACTCATAGATTCAGTCATTCTACGGCAAGCACACAAACAACAAACATACACATGGCATATATAGACTACAGAAAAGCATTCGACAGTGTTCCACACAGTTGGCTGCTACATATTTTACACATGTACAAAATACATCCATCACTCATTGCATTCTTTCAAAACACTATGCACCACTGGAGAACAACACTACATCTCAGGGCCCATAACACTTCCATACAAACAAACCAAATTTTTATTAGGCAAGGAATATTTCAAGGAGATTCCTTGAGTCCTCTCTGGTTCTGCTTAGCCCTGAACCCATTATCCAACATGTTAAACAGCACGCAATATGGTTACAATATCAGACATGAAAAAACAACACAGTTTACACTGTCACATCTCATGTACATGGATGACATAAAACTTTATGCATCCACACAAAAACAACTTCATCAACTCCTACAAATCACACATTCATACACCAAGGACATACAAATGGAATTTGGCCTAGATAAATGCAAAACAGTTCACATAGAAAAAGGAATCCTGAAGAAAGAAGATTTTGCGCTTGGAAATGGAGACGTTATTGAATCCATGGAAGAGGGCGAGTTCTACAAGTATTTAGGATTCCAACAGGCCAAACTAACAGAACATACACAAATAAAGCAAAGATTAATTAAAGAATACCAAAGTAGGTTAAATGCTATTCTCAGAACACAGTTAAATGCAAAACATACAGTCAAAGCAATAAACACATATGTCATCCAGTACTTACATATTCTTTTGGAGTTATATATTGCACTCACACAAATCTTGAGCAACTCCAAAGGAAAACAAGAACTACACTTACTAAGCATAAACAACATCATCCTAAATCTGCCACAGAAAGATTAACCCTTCCACGTAAAGATGGCAGACGTAACCTGATTGACATAGTTAACCTTCACTACAAACAAATACAGTCACTGCGAGAGTTTTTCTACAATAAACAAGAAACATCACAATTACATAAAGCAGTAACTCTAGCAGACTCAAATAACACACCATTAAACTTACACTTACATCATATGGACACAACACAACATATAAAAAGCATAGACACCATTAAGCAATCGTGGGCTCGAAAGGCACTCCATGGCAGGCAACCTTATGATCTGGCCCAGGATTTTGTTGACAAAACTGCGTCAAACAGTTGGTTAGCTCGGGGTTGCCTGTTTGAGGAGACGGAAGGATTCATGATCGCCATACAGGATCAGGTCATAAATACTAAAAACTACAGAAAACACATACTCAAAGATGCAACACTCACAAATGACACATGCAGAAAATGTGACATCATGCCAGAAACTATACAACACATCACTTCCGGTTGCAAGCTCTTGGCACAGACAGTTTATCTACACAGACATAATCAAGTAGCAAATATAATACACCAAGAACTTGCAAAGAAACACAAATTAGTAGAGATACACGAACCATACTACAAATACATTCCACAGACAGTATTGGAAAACCACACGCACAAAATGTACTACGACAGAGCCATAATCACAGATAAAACAATTTACCACAACAGACCAGATATTACACTTATTGACAAACACAGTAAAATCACATACATTATAGACATATTCATTCCAAACACTCACAATATACAAAATGCATGCACTGAAAAAATTAGCAAGTACACAGAACTCGCCCAGGAAATAAGGCATCTGTGGAGGATGAATAGGGTGCTTATTGTACCTGTTGTTCTCTCTTCTACAGGTGTCATACCACACACACTGCACAAAAGCCTGGGCACATTACAATTGAATAGAAACACATACATCACACTACAGAAGGCCACTATATCAAATACAAGTCATATTGTGAGAAAATTCTTGAATACACGCTGATACACTTCTTTAATTTATGTTTTGGTTACTATGCCTTGACTCTGGTCCGGCATAGTACATAGCCACCGGTGTTAACCGAGTATATCTCACTTAACCCAACATAATAATAATAATAAATTTCAAAAGTCGCTATTTTTGGCTGATCTGTTTTCAGTCGCCGCTACGTTGCTACGTCCCTCTAAAAGTCGCTATTGTGGCGACAAGTCGCCACGGTTGGGAACACTGGGATAATCCCTTCTGACCACTTACAGGCACAGGTTAAAACCCGACCTCGGAGTCGTTTGGATGGCTGAATTTCGAGTGGCGAGAGGGTGAGGAAGTCGACAGACGTCTCGCGAGCAATAAGAGGCAGGTTCAGGTTAAACAAACAAAGTGTTTATTATATACTTAATCTAACATACAAGAATATACATAAAGAATTTAACGATTAAATGCGGTTAACACATAAGTTAAAGGAATTGGCGATCAATCGCTATGCCGCGTGCCTAACCTTTAGAACGGGAGAGAGAGAGTTTACAAAGGTTTCGACCATAAATTATACCTCTATTTGCTGCCGGATGACTGCATGCGACGATCGTGCGGGAACATGGAAGATGGAACAGTCCTATGTCTTCTACCGTTCTCTTCACGGACAGGACTGGGATGTACTGTACCAAGAATAACTTCTGGGTGATCGCCCTTCCGGGGGCTCGAGCTTTTATCAGATTGTCGTGGGAAAGGCGTCACGTGATCGTCTATGTTGACGATGACAATGCATTTTCTGACACCTATGTGTCAACTTTCCCATTTGATTGCTGACAATCGGGCAGTGCCAGATTTAACAATCAGGGGGCCCTGGGCACAAATACGGTGGGGGTCCCCTTTTAAGAGTAAGCAAATTTGATGATTTAGAAAATTTACACAAAATACTGCACTTTCAAATAGATTTCAACTAGGAAGTTGTAAATTTCATTTAAAAATAAAGTTATTGTAAACATACATATATTTTATTGTGTAAAACTAATTATTTTAATTTAACTAAAAAATACCTATGTGAAATTTTTCCCCGAAATTTTCCGATGTTTCATAGGTTTTTTCCCGGGTTTGGTTTTCTCTGCCTGTGGCCCTCATGATTAGGCCACACTAGACTGTCGCGGTAATAGAAAAAAAAATTATGTTTAAATATAATTTTTTTTTTAGTTTTGTGGGGGCCCCTATTTTGTGGGCGCCCTGGGCACAGGCCCCAAATGCCCTTATGTAAATCCGGCCCTGCAATCGGGGTGAAATCCGATCCAAATCTATTTGATAGTTTTTCTATCGGCGGATGTTTTCAACTCTTCCAAAAAACTCTCGTCAAATTTCTCTCGAAAATACGCGGATTTCACAACTTATTATCTATTGAAATGCACATAGAAATGAGCAATTATTCATTGTGACATCGTCAGACTGCCGGGTTGCAATTTTTTATCATAATTTTGATTTATTTTATCTAAAATTTATGCTCTTTACCTCAAATTAGTAATGGCTTGCCCTGTACATCATAGTTTTCCTTTAACAACACAGTTTTGTCGGTCATCTATCGAACACTTTTTGGAAAAACCTTTTGAATTAAAGTAACATGACTTCTGGCTTTCATCGCAAGTTCTATAGTTAATCTGAGATTCGTGCCCCTAAGCATTCCATATCTGGTCTTGGATCTCGAGATTAAGGAAAGACAGGGCAAACGAGAACGGAAATTTATAAATCTACAAATTTTTACCTATTTTTTATTTATTTAGAGTTCAAAGATTTCACTTTTTAATTCCCAAATTAATTACAAAATTTTACTATCAACAATAATTATAGCCAATTTTGTTTTCTGATTTTCTCACATTTGTGCAAATTCGTGTGTCACTTACTTTTGAATATTAGTTTGTCTGTAAAACAAAGAGAACTGAATTTTTGCATTTAAAAAGTTGTTAAAGTATGATTGCATAGTTCACTATGAACTTGTCGCAATTAATTTAAATATCTTTTTAATGGGTAATTAACAATGCCTTGCCGTCCTTATTTGTAAATTTTAGTTTTTACTGTCTACTTGGACAATGATTATTAGTAGGACGTTAACTGGTGTTTAATATTTGATACAAAACTGACAGTTAGATCAGAAAACAGAACTTTTATTAAATTCACCTGCAGTAGTAATTTTACCTTTGTAATGGTTTCTTACCTGTAGATTTATTTTGATTTTACGCGGACTTTTGAATGCAGCGCCACTAAAATATACAAATTCCTGTCGACAATACAAACCATTCCAAGTGTAAAACTTATTTGTTAGGTAACAGTGTCACTCGGGTATTCCTACAAATGCAATTAAAATTAAACTGGCAACGAGTTGCTCAACTGTTTTTTTAAGATAAAAGATAGTGCCACAAAAATTTTATATCATATTTTATTAAAAAATTTAATATCTTTAACTATTATACTAGCAGATGAACCCTGCGTTGCCTGAGCAAAAAAACAACAACAAAGGTTAAGATTATTAGATTATTTTGTACTTCTAATGTTTCTATTATATTATATTATAGTATTTCATTTATATTTACAAAGGTTTATCGCACCAAGTGACCAATCTAACACATTTTAAAAGTTTTTAAATTGTTACAGTAGACTAATAAAGAACCCTTACATAAGATAATCTTGTAGTTATATAAATCAAACACTATAATATAACAAACATTAAAACAAAAACTATATAAAGAGTTTTGTTATTTTAGCCTACCATTGTCATGTTTATCGCGATACTTAGACAGTAAGAAATGGCACAATTTCATTGGTCAAGTAGACACCAATTGAAAATATACCTTAACCGTAATAAATCCGTAGCACAGTGGTTTTTAACTTTAGCGGCTGATTTTTATTTTATCGTGTATAGTATATCAAGCACCTACAAGTAGTTAGACCTTTAGCACTTTTTAGCAAAACAAAAGAAACAAATTTGTATTATTCTCCATATATTTTCCTTTGAAAGTTTTTAAGTATGAAAGTTAAATTTCTAGGAAAACTTATAGAACTAATATTGTTCGGCATTAAAAATCGTAAATAAAAATGTTTCGAGGCTACAATCCATATTTTAAAGTTAAGCCTAAATGCATTTGGTTTTTATATTTGTGCGATAGAGATAAAAAAATTAAACTATAAACATATTTAACAATCTACTATATAAAACTGAAAAACTGAGCAGCTGTGTCACGGTATGCCAAAAACGGCCAATTGGAGCGCCTCTAGTTACTATTTAAATTAACACTAAATTCAGTTTTTTGCGTTTTTGACTGCGTTTTAGTAAGATATGCATGAGAATGCACATTAAGAAGGGATTTTTTAAAATTCCATCCACGGGAGGAAAGAGATAAGGATTACCCTGAAGAACTCGGCTTCTGCTGTACTATTTTAGATGTGAATTTATATTAAAAATACTTCTGATATATTATTCGCTTGTTTTCTTCGAAATAGGAGCTGTTACTGGCTGTTTTGTATAAAATTCACTCGTGTTTTAATACAAAAATTCTCAAATATTTCGATTTTTCTGACGTATTGATTTTATCTGAACTTGAGGAAATTAGACTGTATTTGCGCGAGAACTATACAAAGACAATACTCTTAATTATAGTCATTATTAACAATTGACTTAAAAAAAACACAACGCCTAAGGTACTTTTGCCTTTTCAGACTTAAATAGTTTTTTGCGTTTTTGACTGCGTTTTAGTAGGGTACGCCATGAGAAATTCAGTATATTATTATATTATTATTTTCATTTCTAATATGAATTTATTATTTATGTCACGGAATGACATCGCTGCTTCTAGAACGCCACTAAGGGGCGTCTCGGGCTACTAGTAATTACATAAGTCTGAAAAGGCGGAAATACCTTAGGCGTTGTGTTTTTTTAAAAAATCGATTGTTAATAATGATTATGATTAAGAGTACAGTCAAACCTGTTTTTATGCGGGGGATAGGGACCGCATTAAAAAAAATCGCACGAAACTTCACGAATGGCTGTAAAAAATAGTTTTCGCAACACAATTAAAAAAATATTTTTTTATGCGGTCAACAGGGACCGCATAAAAAAAGTCTCACATAGAAAATAACTCAAAACCGTACGAAATAGAATTTATTGACAACAGATGTCAGCACTTGACTGCATCGTCTGGTCTATCGTCTGTTTTACATATTTTTGTCCAGGTGGTGTTTTGTTGACTTAAAAAGCAAATTATTTCATTTTTCGCATATTCATGCAATAATATTACTATAATAAGTGCATTTATGCTATAATAAGTTTATTTAGCTATAATAAGTCAACGTGAGCCATGACGAATCGCACGAGACTAGTCGCCAACTATACCGCACAAATAAAAAATCGCACAAAAAAACCGCACAAATTAAAAATTCGCATAAAAAATCGCACATAAAATGACCGCATAAAAACAGGTTTGACTGTATTGTCTTTGTATGGTTCTCGCGCAATTACAGTCTAATTTCCTCAATTTGAAATAAAATCAATACGTCAAAAAAATCGAAATATTTGAAAATTTTTGTATTAAAACATGAGTGAAATTTATAAAAAACAGCCAGTAACAGCTTTTTGTATTTCGAAGAAAACAAAGCGAATAATACATCAAAAGTATTTTTAATACAAATTCGTTTCAATTATTAAAAAGTCGTGTATTATCAATAATTATGCGAACAAATTCAATCGAACAAGAAATTCTGATTATGAGCACAAAATATTTAAAACTGTGTGCACGATATCACCTTCCGGAATAAATAACATTTCTATCTCTGATAACTACAAGCAAAATAACTACTAACAAAGTATACATAGATTACGTCTACCTATTAAATCTAAGTATACTGTATGCACTTGAAATTCTCGGTTACATCGAACCGCGGGAGAAATAATGGAAGCACTTCCGGTTTGCTGTAGACTGAGATTGACGGACTATAGATCACGTGTCGTAAATATGAATCTGACCTGCAATTTTCGATGCTTATTCTTTTACAGGGATGTATATAAGATATACTGTATATATGTTATGGACTAAATGATTAATCTGGACATTACTCATAATGTTCGGTCATTAAAAATAATTGTTTCTACGTCGAAAAAGCAAAAACCATGTCAAATGAAATTGACAAATTCGGAGCAAAACTGTGCTAAGAAAAAAGTCCAGTAACCAGTTTCTTAACTTTGCCGGCAAAATTTCGTGGCGCCATCTGGTATAATATTTTATTTAAAATGCTTTTAATTCCTAACAATTATAAAATGGCAAAATGCTTAATTTTGAGGGTAGGTTTCATAAAAAGAAATTTTTATGCTAATAACGAGTAAAATTGTCATTAAATCTGAATACTGCTGAACACGACCCCCACTATCTTTCCACCCCCGACCTTTAATCACCAAAATTTAATAGCACCAATCCATCTAACAGACAAACGTCCCTGCTAAATTTTAGAAATTTTCAAAAAAATCACAGAGGAATTTCAATGAGGGTGAACAAAATCGTACTCTCTTATACACACACAAATACACTAACATCCCATACATACAGAAAAACTTTTCCCTGAATTTATTTTCGCATTTTTCGATTTTTTAAGGAGTTTGAGTGCAAAAATATAAATATCTTGGGAGATCATTTTTTGACCGTTTGCCATACGAAGTTGTATTCCACACTTATTAAAATGCACATGTCTGCCGCAAGAAAATTGGTAATGTATGGTTGTACACACTTACGTGAACAAGTATTTTTTTTTTGTTTTTTAAAGACTATTAAGTCTAAACACTGCGACATTAATTAACAAATGTGTTTTTAACATGTACATTAAAAACATCTTTTTAACGAACAATTACACCCGATATCGATAAATCATTTTCTCTCAGTTGCCAAGTTTCTAAGAAGTTAAAAATATTATTAATAGTTACAATAATTTCTTAACTTCCATCATTTAAAATTTTGTTCCGATATTTGAATAAAAATACGTAAAAATAACATATTGTTATAATTTTTGTAAATTCATTTAAGAAGAAATAAATGTATAATATAGACGAAGCTTTTGATAATAATCTCGTTAATATGTTCAGCTTTCTAAGCGTTCTTTCTTCTTTCCGAATTTTACGACAGTGTCATAAAAGTCCATTCATTTTCCGTTGCAGTTTCGTAATTTCCAGTAAAAGTCCTGTTAATATATAGAAAGTACTAGTATACAAAATAAATTTTAAATTAAACTAATACAGCTTATCGATTCCTAAAAGTATTTAGTTACAAAACCAGCTTATTGATTTACTATTAATCAATCAGATAACTGCGCGTATATCTCAGTAATGTTAAGTGAAATTATATGTCTCCTTACTGTAAGTTAGTAATTTTGAAAATCACCATAGCCACAGCTTGAGTTTTCTTCTACTATATATCAGAAATTTTCGTTTAACCATGATCACTAATTTCTGAACAATAATCTATGCTTCCATCTATCAATGGATATAAAATTTATTATCTTTGTCGCCTAAGCTTTTTATAGTTCAATATTTTGAACAATACGTGACTTACGTTGTAAGGAGTCAATGTCCGAACGTTATTTTATGTTTTTGGGCGTTATTTTTAGTTAGTTATTTTCTTTTCGGGGTCTTTTTATTTAAGGACAAACTCTTAAACCCTCACGTGAAAAAAAAAATTCAAAAAGCAGATACAACTTTGTATCTGCGGCTGTCCTGTGACAACCAACGTAAATTAGCTCAGTGCAGCTCCGCCCTGCTCTTCGAATAAAAGACGGATCGTCCACTACTGCATGTGGTGTAATTCCTAACGACGACCGTCGGCGACACGTCAAGGAAAAGTGATTAAGCGGAAGCAACGTATACCGTGGTTGAGTATTTCTTTTGGGGTGGAGATTGGATCTTAGCTTGTATTATTATAAGAAATAGACTTTCATTTGTTTAATTGTTTACTCCTTGTTTTTTGTTACTTGACTAGTTGACATTTTTGAAAATTATACTAACTTTGGTTATAATTAATCATTTGTTGTTATTGTTCAACCTAATAAGTAAAGAAATCAACAATAGATATTTAAGTATTTTGAATTTGTATATTTCTTTTTGGTTCCCACAAAGTTCAGACTTGGTACTTTAATTAAATTTGAACCCTAACTTGTGTGACCCCGCCTTGTTGCATCACGCGGTGAGTTACAACATGAAGTATTGTATAAGATGTATGAAATAATGAATTGTAAAGGTAGGTAAAACGATGAATTTTTCACTATAATTTCATAGTTTTTTATTATATTATACTTTAATTCAGAATTTAGCACAAGAATCGACGGAAACAATGGAGAAAGTGAGGTCCATTCTAATTTAAAAACTTACTTCGTAACAAGTTCATTATAATATTGATATTCTTGAAATGATAGTTAGTCTATTTTAACTTTCAGAATATATCTATTTTCTTCTGCTTCTGTAAAATTTTATGTATTAATCCATTTTTGCGCATAGAATAATCTATCCAAACAGCACGTTTTAACATTGAGCTTTATTTAAGTTTAAATTTGATCTTTTAATTTTATGCATATTAAATTTAGTGTATGAAATATGTTCACAATGCAGACAAACATTAACAAATCTGAAAATAAGTATTGCCTTTGCCACTTAATTGCTCCAATAATATCAACACAATTAATTTTTGGAGTAGATTACTTATTACCATGCAGATCATGCAATATAGGGTACTCTCGTAGCAGGAAATGTTCGCTCTTATATGAAATTTATGCTCATATAATAAAGCTGATGATGTGGTTTTGGGCTTGTTACCTTTTTGTTGCCATATTTAATTCTGATATGATCTGCGGGACCGTTACTCTATTTTCTTCAAAACAAGTAACGGCAGTTTTGGCCTTTATAGCTTTATACGTAGCCATACAGTTGAGTATAGTAAATAGAAGGAAATTATCAGGACATTGGAAAGTAAGTAGTTATGCCAGAGAAATGGAATGGGCAAGACAAAACGAGAAGTATTTGATAACAATTTTTGCTTTGTTTTTAGTAATTTGCATGCTAAGTTATTCTGTTGCCATCACTATATATTTTTCTACCTATCCTGGAAATATCCAGGCTTTTGCCTGCATATTTTTTTACCAGATTTGGGCGTTATACGCCAGCGGTCAGACATTATCAGTTTTTACCGGCTGCCTTGCTTCGCTTTTTATTATAAAAAACAGATTGCGGTATCTAGCTATCGAACTGATTGAAGTAAATAAAGATTATATTCATCTAAACGAATTTTTAGAGAGCTTGATCGAAAGACACACCGAAATGTGGGAATTTTTCCAACACATTAATGACAGATGGATTGCCTTTCTTCCTCTCGTCTACGCCAATTTCATGTATGCCACCAGCTTTCTTCTGTACACGACAATTTTTGTTAAATTGAATATTATACAGTCTCGAACGAGTTTTATTAAAATTTCTATCTAAATGAAAAGAAATGTTAATGTTTGTAATTAAAGTTTCTACTTTTACGTTTTATAGATGGTGAGTGGAATATATTCAGTTTTTTCAAATATCTTGCAATTGACAGGAGTTCTCGAAAAAAATGTGTTCCAGTAGAAATACAATAATTCACTGAAAATGTCATGTCAAATGTTCAATAGTTTAGAATAAAAAATTTATTGTTTGACGTTTTCGTGTGAAATAACAATAAAAAACGACTAAGAATATAATTTTTCGTATGGCCATTTTTATAAAGTATTAAACATTGCACCGGTAGAATTATGCACACGTTCCGGCAAATTTCATAGAATTGTTGATATTCTTTCGCTTTTCGAAGATAATCGGGTCTCGAAGTGTTACTATATAACAATAGAAGACATTTTCGGCTTGTAGACAGTGACAAAAAATTTACAAAAATCCAATGAGTTGCTTAATTTCCCCGGCAACGTTTGGTGGCGCCATCTGTTATGAAATTTAATTACTAAAATTTTTTATATTTTTAACTATTATAAAATGGAAAACAGCTTTATTTTAATAGTATGGACGTTTTATTAAAAAAATTGTAAATGCTAATAACAAGCAAAATCGTCATTCATGTCTGAAAGTAGTGCAGATAATAATGATCTCACACTAAAAATTGAAATATATTAAACGTGTAGGATTCTTTACCAAATAATTTTTTTATCAATGAAGAAACTTGCTAATACTCTTTTAACGATGTTTGGGTCCACATATTCGTGTGAAAAAAATTGTTTTCTTCAATGAATTTTGTAAAATCTACCAATAGAAATAAACTTGGAAATGAATTGACTGCGAAATGCGTTAAACTAATGAATACGGAATATGAACCTAATATTAAGAAACTATCTGAAAATAAACAACAGATTTCTCATTAAATGTACTTCAACTTTATTATACACACACATATCTGTAACCACATCTATTAATAAATAATATTTCATAATGTATATGTGATTTTCTTTATTCCTTGTTCACTCAAATACTCAGTGTAGGGGTGACTCCCGACTTGGCATGGTGTCACCTGGTGCAGTAATTCATGGTATCACCCTATTGATATCAGTTTTTTGACGTCGACCTTTATTTTTTGCTCTTCACTTGCAAAAGTAAAAGTTAAAAAACAAAAACGAAACGTACACTTTTTAGAGGATTTTAAAAGTGAGAATCAAAAAAAGTAGTTTTTAACCATCCTTTTCTTCCTTTCCAAGTGACGCCACTGACTTAATGACCCACGAGCTCAGTGCCGTAACCAGCCATTCCTGTGCCCTATGCAAGAATTCGCATTTAGGCCTCTTAACTAATTAGGTTTGGGAAATTAATAAAACAAATACATGCATTTTGGGCCCCCTTTCCAAGTAGGCTCTGTGCGGGTGCACCTGTTGCACCTGCCTAGTTACGGCACTGCACGAGCTAGTACTGAAAAAAAAAATAATAATAATAAACAAAATTTGACCCACTTCTCAAAAAGATTCGCCATCACTGACCTAGAAGTTTGACAATGGTGTTTGGAAAGTCAGTGAAATCATGCTCGACATTCCAAACGCCGTTGTCAAACTTCTAGGCTTACAGGAAAGCGGCGCTGAACGTCAGACGTACACGTTTTCGCGTTTAAAACTTCGGCCTCAACCTCGCTATTGAATTATTACCTTAAACTTTAAAGGGTATACAAATGTGGTCATTTTTACATCTTGTTTAACTGAAACTAAATCCCAACCAGCAATTAATTTAAACAGTTCATTTATGTTACTTAATCGATTTTATAAATTTAAAACAAATTAATATATCTTACACTTCCATGTTTTCTTTGATAACAGAGGAAACACATTTTCAAGATGTACTTGACACAATTCACATACCAAGAAACAGAGTAAAGGGTTGTTGTTTTTTTTCTCTGACGACAGTACTGTACACATGTATACCTCGCTTACTCATTTTTCTTTTCGTATGTAATGAAATTTTATTCTGATTTACTGAGGCGTTAACGTTACTTGACATTCCTGCTCAATAAAATTCCGTCGCGCACAGAACTCTACGTGTGAGATATAACGTCATTCTGCTGATTATTTCCCGAGTTATATCTTTTTCAATTATGAACTTTAATTACGAACATCTGTTTATGTTCGCTAATCTCTATGCAGAATATAACTTCATTTAATTTGTAGATTAGAAATGTAGCTGCTATTGAATACTTCTTAATACGGTAGAATTATATTCAAAGAATTTGCATTTCTAATCCTGCTGATTTCCCCAAAATTTAGGAGGTAAACCCTAAGTTGACGATACTGACTCTAGTGGACTTTGAAGTCACCTTTGCAGTTTGCTTCGGTTTGACTACAAGAAAAAATTAACCCACTGCTTAAAAACACTGTCAACATTCCTCCATTCGTGCTTCTCATCTCATTTGATTTTCATAATACTTTCGGAAGTTTACTTTCCGTATATTTTAATAAATATTATAAAGGTTTTCAGAAAATATAAGAAGAAAAGCGAATCTTAGTAACGAATATAAAAGCTAATTGCACAACAGAGAATAAGCACTAAAATAATCTGAACCAACTTTATTTTATTAGACCTAGATAAACAAGTTCAGAATACTCTTCGTTGATATGCAAATTTTCGTTGTTAATTAAAGAAGTTCTACTTTCCGAGAACTTACGTTACAAAGTTTTTAACATTACAGGTATAGGACTTTAGCTCAGCGTTACTCTACCTTTTACAATGACAAAGGTCCTGAAAAGGCACTTCGCCCATAGCATTAACGGAGCACCACCAAATCATCTGAATATATACGTGGGTTCTTTCTGAATTTCATGTCGGTAAGATGATGATAATCACTATCATCCAGTCCATCAGGTTTTTATCTGAAAAAATTACTTTGTTTTTTTCTGTTTGCACCTTTCTAGATTTTGGTTTCGTCTTCATTTAGTGAAATTTAACTTTATTAATTATGAATTTTTGTTATTTATCAACAATTAAATCTAATCCATATCATTTATCTAGCTTTGTGTTTTTAAAGAAATTTTTCATCTAAACTTACTGTTTAGCATGTTTTTCATTTTTGAATGGGCAGTATTTCATTCCAGAGGATACCAGGGAGCTCCTTGATTTCCAGATTAACTATTAAAAACTAAGAATGGAAACAGAGTCAACACTGCACTAGATATGCGTGTAACATCATCTTCCCGTGTTCACAATTGAAATTGACTAACAAACAAGCGCATCACATTAAATAAAAACTTTTTCCAATATTGTTTACTGTGTCTTTTTACTACAGTTTCATGCAAAATGTTTGTTTTTTGTCCTTTTCCTGGTGGTAATAATTCTATAATTTTTCTAAAAATATATATAGGCAATTCAATTAAACACGTACTGTACCATCCGTAACTTTATTACTACTACTTTAATAACTACCAGGTACCATCCTTTATTTACTATTGACTCGCGTGTGTAAACACACGCGAGTCAATAGTAAATAACATAATTCACAACGTGTTTTCGATTTGTCCCGCGTACAGGGATATTGGGATGATTACAAAATGCAGTTCTTGCAGTGGGTGACAGTCAAATTTGAAAAATACTGGATGAGAGCTGTACCAAGTAAACAGGGCACTGCGTGAATTTCACGAGGCCTGAACTATATCAGAGAAATTTAATTTGATTTTTAATTGGTTTGAAGTTTGATCTGAATCAAATAAATCGATAACGGCTTATTTTCTTGAAACGAGCCAGTCTCCTTTTGTGTGGGTGTTAAGTTTTGGAATTGAAAACAACAAAAACCAGGATAACAAAATCGTAAAGCGTAAAATGTCTGGACCATTCGGAATCGACTAAACTCCGATTTCATTCGTCAATAATTAGAAGTCCATATCCATGATTGGCCAGTCTTTCGTGTGTTTTGGACATCAAATGTTTCGTATCTGATTGGTCGATCCGTTATGTTTAACACAAAGAAAATACGCAACAGTCTACATTGTGAAGCATCGTGTAAAAATGTTTAATATGTTCTGCTTTAAACACTCTTATTTTTCGTAAATTTTATTCATTTTATAAATTCGATTTTTCATAATTTTTAAAATAATTTATTAATTTGGTAATTTATATTTTGCATCCAGATAAATAATAAATATAGATATACTTTATTCCATTCTTGAATTCCTCTTAAGTAAGGAGGGTGGATTGATACTTCGCTCAATATACGCTAGGTAATGAGGTCTGACCGTATATTTTCTGAAAAATATGAAAATTTATTTTATTCCAAATAATACGAAATACTTCAAAGCTATATAATCTTACTGTAATTCTTTAAACTTCTCGGCTTTTATATACTCCATGTTCTTTTTCCTTCTCTGTTCATCTTCATACATTTGTTTCCCCTCGCGAAACATGGCTCTTCTGATAGCAGCGTAACGTTTCTCATTATCTCTTATTTGAGCCAAAAGATCTGATCCATATTTTATGGCTTCTTTCTTTCTACTTACTTCTTCTTTTCGTTCGTTTTCGAGTGCAGATACCAGATGACTACAATAGTTATTTTAATTGAAAGTTAATAAGGATGATACTGTACACGAGAAAATACAAATTTAGAAAGTTCTTACTATAAAACACGATGAAATTCTTCTTTGTCTTTCTGTTTTTCGGATGCCAAAAGAGACATTTTCGTATCTACTTGGTTGTCCAGTGCTTTGCGTAATTCTATCTTTCCCTGTGTTGATTTTTTCGCTTCCTCCAGTTCTCTCTTCCTCCATTTTCTTTCCCGTTCCTCCTGCGCTCTTCGTGCTTTTCGTTCGTCCTTCGTGTATAAAAAAATGGGATATACGCGGATTATTATTATTTTTCTTGATTCGTCCTTTATTCATTAATTTATTGTAAAATGTAATTATAAAAGTGGGTCGAAATATAACCAATAAAACTGCTAGGCAACCAGCCAAAAGCAACAGCATGGCTGATTGTTTCGGCTGGTTATTTACTCATTCCCTTATACTTTTAAGTATTTGATTATAACTATAAGTTGAAAAAATCCTTTTCTATAATTTAACTTTAAGAAATGTTATTCAATGGTCCGTTATTAAAAGTCATTACAATAGGAAAGAGTTTTAGAAAAATTTTAATATATAATTCGAACTTAAAATAAATATAACTTGAATTTGCTGTTAGATTTTAATTGAAAATAGCTTTTAAGTAAGTAAATACCTTTTGATGTCAGTTACTGTTGCAAAATTTCTAATCTGAAGAGAATAAAATCAAACAGGGTGAGGCTAAGCTGGCTGGAGAGTGAAGATTGTCAAAGATGCATTGAAAATGTTGGGATAATGTATCTTGTTTAAATGATTGTGCTACTATTTTAACTTTTTTTCCTACTATTTTGCATATCTTTCATTGTGCATTAATAAATACATCTAACTATTAAGTGACTTTTGCCTTATTCTGTATAAGGGAAAAACCATTTGACAATCATAAAATTAATTGGCTTTACTTTCTGTAACAACCACTGATTAATTACATATAATAACGGGTGGAAGAGGATTACGGTAATTTTGAGAAGATATAACAGAAAACATATGATTTCTTCTTGTGTTATAATATTAGCATGATGAACCAAATTAAGCAACTGTTTGCAACATTTTCAAATCCACATATCCCTTTTGTGAAAATGGAAAATTTATGTACAGTACTTCTAAATGTTTATAAACTGAAAATAGTTAAAGAATACTGCTAAATAGTTTTGTGACCAGAGTCAGTACCTCCTTGCTACCTTGTCAGGACTGACACCACCGTGTCCCAGGTGACACGGAAGCCGAGATGGCATGTTAATTCGGTCATGCAAACAGCCACGTACACAGGTGATTGGATTCAGGATGGCGATGAATTGAGAGACAGTGTACCAAAAGTGAATCACTTGGATACCACCAGGTTAACAACTAATAACGATTTAATTTCAACAGAAAGAAGTACATGACACTAAAATAGATATATCGGGATAGATATATATAGATTTAGCGGATCCATCTAGCGGTCGCGGGTGAGAGAGTTTACACGAGGTTCCCATAGCGATAAATACTTGTCCAGTTGTAGTCTTGCTAGTTGTGCCTTTCCGGTTGTAGTCTTCCTGTTGGAGAGGATGAGAACCAGTTCTGGACATGGGGTTCGAAGACGAAGTTATAGAATAACTTCGTCTTCAAACCCCTTCTTATATGATAAGATATTCCGTTCGCAGACATGACAGGTTCAGGTCAGAGTAGTATAATCTATTTCAGAGGCAATAAAATTAACGTTATCGGGTGAGTGACTGGCGACGACTAAAAATGGCGGTTTGGACCCCACACACACTTTAGAAATTGTGTTGATGACGACTCTCTGCTTGTCATCACCTCCTCCTTTTTATTAGAGGGACTTCTCTTGGGTTTTTTCCATGACTTCGCTAGAATTTTTAGTACATCTGGGCCAATAGTTAAATTTTCATTCGTGGGTTCCAGGTGACACATTGACTGTGTCAGCTTCAACAAGGAACAAAGTCCGCAGGAAACAGTTTTAATTGTCTTTGACTAAATGTTTCCATGTTGTCTCTCTTTAAATTTTTATAGAAAACAACCATGAAACAAAAGGGTTTTTGCACCAAATTTGGCTCTTGCAGTTTCATCATTAAAATGCAAATTAGTAGTTTAAAGTTAAAATACTATCCCAATTAGTTTAGTAGTATCAGCAAGTAATCAGTCAATAGAAAAGAAATATTAAAATAAAGTAACTGAACTCGGATCTGAAATAAAATATAAAGACCACGAAACATTAAAAACGTGCAGCTTTTATGCACGTGGGTATAGAAAATTTTGAGTTGCCTAGTTATAAGCTTTTTTTTTTAAATTGAAAAACATTGTGAATTTAAAATTACATTTAGCAGCCATTACAGATTTTTTTGACATATCCCAGGTTGGGAAATGCAAGATAAATCAAACAAGATGTTGAAATGATGGAAATGCAGTCTAAGATACAAAATGTCTTGTCACGATGATCATTAAACAGAATTTATGGCAAATTAAACTTTGAATATTTTCAATATTTATTGTTATTGTATGAAACAACTTGTTAAAGGGATTCTTCAAATGTAAACCCTGACTGAAAGTAATTATTTCTTGAGTGAAAACATTCAAAACCTTAAGCATTTTTTGTATGGACGATTCCTGAAGATGGGTTTGTAACTTTGGGAATTGGTGAGTTTTTGAAATTTTTCACTCCATAGGTATCAAGTTTTAGTTGAGTATTGTACGAAAGAATTTCTGTTTTATTAATGTAAATTTAATTAAGTTGCTACAAAATGTGATATTAGGAATTAACAAATTTGAATCCATTTGTTTTTAGAATAATAATAGGAAGTCAACTTATACATGAAAAAAGTGAAAATATGTAGGCCTAGTCTTATGAATATGGTATAAATAGAATTCATAAACATTTAATGAAAAGTATTTATATTACTTCAAAACAGAATTCTGATACAAAAGTCTAATATGACAAAAGCCAAATTGAATATATCATTTGTATAAACTCCTAAAATATTCATTACATGTCAAATAATTTAAAAATATTCTCCGAAATACATAACTTCAATTAGTTTTTAATAATTATAATACTAACCTCTTCTGCTAAAATGTCTACCACCTGTTCTTGTTTCTTCCGAAGCTCATCAATTTGTCTCTCTCTCTGTCTCTTTTCTTCTCTTCGTCTCTGTTCTTCTGCTTCTTCACGTTCCTTTGAAAGAAAAATATATATTTATATTTTTAATATAGATATTTTTTATTATAATATATAGATATTTTTAATTTTGTGATAATTTTGACAATAAGAATGTTTATAAAAATGTTTAATATACACACTGTTCAAAGTAAATATAATACATACAGATAAACAATTTTTTGATAAATAATTATTTTATTTTGGAAACAATACTTTAAAAAAGCTTATAATTTTATACTATTTGTGTAAAAGCAATATAATTGGTTATAAATTTAAAGAAGTGCTACTTATTAGTAAACCATAAAGTATGACCAAATGGCTGAGAAGTTGAGGTATCGGTCTACCATCCTGGAGATCTGGGGTTGAATCCAAGTCAGCAACCCCAGGAATTTTTCTTGGGACTTACCAGCCAGAAAACAAATGCATTGGGCTCTCTCTCTTGCCAGCTAGTCATCCCCATTGTGAGCCTAGTTGAACCCATAATGGGTATGGGGGAAAAAAGGGCACTAGAGAGCCCTTTTTTCCCTCAGGCCAGGGATAGAACAAGAAAAAATAAGTAAGGTTTTTATCGAATAATATACTTTGGTTACAAGTTAGTAGTGGAATCTTGTTACTAATAAAATGATGTGAATAGATGTTTAACACACATTAAATGTTACTATTGTGAGTTCCAGAGGGGTTAATTAAAATTAAAACAGACAATTAAGAAAGTGGAAAAACCCCAGTTTTCTTTTCACCTGGTATTTCCATTACCCTCTGATACGATAGATAACAAACGATCGAATGACTGTAATAAATCAACAATCTTTATGATGTTTTGAGTAAGTTTCTACGATGAGTCCAAACTTCTAATTATTGATGACGGAGAACGTCAAAATCGTCTAAATTATGAGGTAAAAAGAGTCAGAACACCTGGCAGAGAATATCAACAATTTGCCTGGGTCGTCAAAGTCTTATGGCCCGCCTCAGCCATACCAGGGACATATCATGAACTTGGAACCACAACAACATGAGTCACCAAAGTCTCATACTCAGGAGAATAAAAAGGACTGACTTCAGAGGTTCAGGGCAGATATACTAGGAGGAGCATAGAAGAAGCTCTACCTGCCACCTCCTGTCTCACCATAGTCAGGTAGACATCCCTGGAAGCAGCTCTACTCACCATTCGCCAGGCCAAACTCCATCTCCAGAGAAAACTGGACCTAACCGGTATGCCTCAACTATGATTGAAGACCTCGGTCACTTTCTCAGAGGTAGCATATTTAGATTATTGTAAACTCTCTCTTGGTTGAAGTAGATATCAGGCTTTAGTATATATCTTTGGTATATTGTTTATGCAAAGTAGGAAATACCTTAATGTTACAGCTTACTGTATTACATGTTTTTTTTTTAAGTTCATTAAACTGTTTTGGTTGTTAAATGAGTCGTGTGTGGATTTCCTGTGAAGAACCAGTCACCCTATCGACTTATCTGCACCTCCTCCCCACTCAACAAATAGCCCTCCTATTTAATAGCCATCCAGTGACATTGTGAGCAGCCATTTTACTGGGTTGACGTCGGAGAAAGGGTTGGGTTTAGCGCCTCCCCAGCTTCTCACACTATTAATGTTTGATGGTCAGGTGGCTGAGAGGTTAAGATGGCAGGCTACTGCTCAGTGGACCTGAAATCAAATGTGGATGGGTTTAAAAAAAACACAATGCTTTCAGAGGATGGACTTTCCAGATATGTTGGGCCCATCTCTCACCTCCCAGCTGCTCCAATGTGGGTGGGCCTGGCTAAAGAGGCTCTCTTAATGCTGACAGGGTAGAAAAAGTTAAAACTAAAGATATTTTTGTCAATTATATAACCATACAAACATATTCAACAGAATGGAATTATGTAGACTAGTTAATGAAAATCACTTCATTTATTAAATTTTAAACTGAACCAAACAGTTAGTTTGTTTATATATTCTTAAATAAATTTATGTGTTATAATTAAATAATAAATTAATACACTAATTTTAAAAGTACGCACAGCTTTTTCATTCATAAATGACAAGTATCTTAATTCTTCAGTCAGTTTCCTTTCATTTTCCCACTTTCTGCGAGCCAGCAGATCCTCTAATTGCATCAAAATGTCTGCCTGAAAATCATTTATTAAAATTATTTGTGTTAATATTAATTAATAATATGCATATATAGAGTTATAATAGTAATTAAATTGATACCATTAATTCTCTCTGATTTTTCTTTTGATTTTGAAATGCTTTTAAATCTTCTAATTGCATTTTTTTAACAAGATGTCTTAACTCTTTATGTTCTAAATATTTCTGGTCTTTATCTAATTCTTTCTGTTCCAAATTATCATATATTTGTTTTCTAAGTAGATTTCCATATCTATGTATTTGCAAGAAAAAACTTTTTATAAAGAATTTATGTAAATTAATTAATTTTTGTCACTACTTTTATCATATTTTAAAATAATCTAGTATGATGGCCAGACAGCTGAATGGTTGAGGTGGCATGAAGCACCAATAAAGCAGAGTTCTATAATATAATTTTTTGTTTACGCTAGAAGAAATTGGAGTGGATTCTTTATTTGTACAAAAAATGATTATTATAGAAAAAAAATTATGATATATTTTATAACTTCAATAAATTTGTATTAATGATAATTGAATAATTTCTCAACATGAATAAAGACATGTTTTTATTGATTCCTTATGTCATTGCTCTCCCAGTATAATAAGTCCTATTAATAAACATCTTCCAAGTAGGCAAGGGTACAAACAAAAGTTGTATTAATAAGTTTAATAGTGAATCTGTGTGAAATATATTTTATTATTAAGAATACTCTTTAATAATATTTAATAACAATTTAAATCTGTTCTTTGCTTCAAAGTATTTCATTATTTATTACAGTTCTACATGATTATGACTATAATTTAAACATAATATCTATCTATAACTAATCTAATCTCTGTATATAGAATATTTTTTGACCTAAATTTGAAAGAAAATATTCTTATACATATATAAGAATATTTTCTTTCAAATTTAGGTCAAAAAATATTCTATATATACCCACTGTGGCCAAACTGCAGCTCTTCTAGACCCTTATTGCAGCTCCTGTATTTTGGACTCCCACCTCTTATTACTTAGGGGTAGGGGTCTGACTTTGAACTTTGATGCTATTCCTCTCTCTCCTATTATTTATATATAATATACATATATATAAAATACTGTTCCAATATAGGATGTGGCTCTCACATTTATACATACAGTCCGTAAAGAAATTATAAACTCAAGTGAAAATTTTCTGTGTTTTAATTTCTTTTCATCCACAGTCAATTGTTGCTATATGAGATGATTTTAATTAGTCTTAAGAATATATAATGAAATAAACAAGTCTTTGTATTGTATCATTTTAATAAACAATCAAAAATTTGAATTGTTATAATTTTTTGTTGTAAACAATTTATAAACTCAAGGGTGATTTAGTAAGTTTTTAATACTTTGTGGACCCTCCCTTGTTTTCAATTACCTCCACAGCTCGTTTAGGCATTGAATCAAGCAGGTTTTGAATTTCACTTAGTTTAATTTTGTCCCAGGCATTATACAATGCAACTGTAAGCTCATCGGATGTGTTGTATTGTTTTCCATGGCGATAAACTAATGCCAAGTTGACTCCAAAGGTTTTCAATCGGGATTAAGGTCTAGACTATGTGCTGGCCAAACCATCACTTCAAATTTTTCATGTGAAAACTACTTTGTAGTACTGGCTGACTTGTGAACAGATGCATTGTCCTGTTGATAGATCCAGTCTTGACCACCAATGAGAGGACCAAATGGGATTAGATGTTCATATAACATAGCTTGGTCTCAGAATTCATTCGCCTATTAATGTGCGCCAAATCTGTTTTCCCTTCATATCCGATTGCTGCCCAGATCATTACTGAACCTCCTCCTTGTTGTCTACTGGATTTGACCCTGGGATTCTTTCATATATCATGCCAATAATATGCTTGGCCATCCGGGCCATCCAGGTTAAACTTTTTCTCATCTGAGAAAACTATTTTTCTCCATTCAGTTGTCCAGGTAACATGATCTTTTGCCCATTGCAGCCTTGTTGTCTGATGTAACTCTGTTAGCTTTGGTTTGGACTTCACTTTCATAAAGTTTATTGTTTTATTCTTTCTCAAGCTTTTCCACACAGTTTGGTGGGACACTGGAGTTGGTAAAACTGCACCTATCTCACGAGTAGACAATGATTCATTTGTTGCAAGACTAGCAATGCAGCGATGATCACAAGGCTGCAGACTGGTTTTCGTCCTGTACGTTTAATTTTGCTATAATTATCACCCTTTTCTAGTACATTTTGTACTGCAGTTTGAGATCTTCCAAGTTTTGAAGCAATTTTACGAGTTGGCCACCCTTTTCCCTTAAAGAAATAGATTTTTTGTATTTCACTTTCAGTTAAGGTTACTCCCCTTGGCATTTTTGTCACTTTTTTAGTTTGAATTCTTAGACTCACCCAAAATGTTACACATACTAATTTACATAAATACATGCATAGTGGATTGTTCCATTCAACGGTAATAATCAGTTTTCACCCTTGAGTTTATAAATTGTTTACAACAAAAAATTATAACAATTCAAATTTTTGACTGTTTATTAAAATGATACAATACAAAGACTTGTTTATTTCATTATATATTCTTAAGACTAATTAAAATCATCTCATATAGTAACAATTGACTGTGGATGAAAAGAAATTAAAACACAGAAAATTTTCACTTGAGTTTATAATTTCTTCACGGACTGTAGTATACGGCTCATACTGTGACATAATTTTGCCACCCCTGATGTACACTTACAATATAGCCTGTAACTAACTTATTACATTGTTATTTCAAAAGTATTATTCATTAACACATTTTTAGCTTTAACATATTGCCATGGTTCCTCTAATTATAAAAATCTTGAAATAAAAATTGCTAACTTCCATCATAACATACAAAAATATATTCAACTTAGTTTTTACTGGATAAGTATTAACATATTTCAATGTTTTTGTGTATATCATCCACTTATTTTATATTGCTTAGAATTATTATTATTATTATTAATTTGTTTCTTTCATATTTGACTCTCCATTCTGTGGAAACTGAAAAGGCTTTTTAATCATACCCATCATGGGTTTTGCCACAATGAAGATAGCCAGGTGGTGAAGGATGAGCCTGATATATCAGGATGGATCATCCATGAAAAATTTCTGAGATTTTTCAACTGCTCAGATTCAATCCCAGGTTTCCCAGAGCAGTAGGGATGCCACCTTTACTGCCTCAGCCTTCCATTCAATGCTTAAAGTTATTTTAAAAACATTTCTTAAAAAATTATGACCTATTCATATAAATCTATTTACTTTCTTAGTGCTTTAATTTAATTTTCAACTTCCTATTTATAAAAATTGCATAAGTTTCTCTTTGGTAAGATAACAATATGTATAATATTTTGTAGTTTAAATATATGTTCAATTATATATTCTTTTTATTTAAAGGAAACTATACTTCCACTTCAATAGTGTATCCAGGATTTTGAGATTATGTATGCCACTCAAGGCAAGCTGGGAAATAAGACATATCCACCATGTTGTTTTTCAGAGAATGTTACTCAATTATCTTAGAATTATTTACTTACTTAAAGTCATGTGATGCTAGATATTTATTACTTCTTATTTATTTTCTATATGTCATGAATGAAGTATACTATCACACATACATTTCTTGGAGCTTTAATGAATTAAAATACTGATTTACCTTTGACTCTCTTCCTTATTCTTTTTATCTTTTTCTTCTTGTTTTTGAATAGCTAGCATTCTTTCTCTTTCCATCATTTCATCTAAAGATTGGTTTACATTCTTTATCTCTTTTTCTATTTGTGCTTTTTCATATACTTGTTTATCTCGGATTGCTTGGCATTTCACATTTTGAATCAACTGTACATGCATGCAAATTAAATATGTTTATCATAAACTTAAGTACAATACTACAAATTGCTGTCTAATTTCTTTACCTGATTTAGATATTTTACTTCCTCTTCACTTTCAATTTTTGTTTTTTCAGCTCTTTTATTCAGAACATCTGATAAATTTTTAGCTTCTGTGTCATTTGAGTTATGGTTCTTTTCTCTTACATCATCATAATATTTCATACAACACTTGCGATTTTCTACAGCTTTCTAAATATAACGTTAAAATAAATAAAAACAGTGTAAGCAAACTTTCTATTATTTTCCAAGTAACTTTTCTATAACCAAAAACACATATTAGTATACTTTAATTAGATGAATATAAACAGTCAAAACACTATCACAAATTAAACATATTATCAGCAGTAGTAGTTTTTACATTTCTGTAAGATACTAGAAAACAAGAAGTTACAAAACCCCTTTTATGTAATTTATATAGTGTAAAAACCTTTATCACACAATACTTCACATTACACAAACTCCTGACTCATAGTATATTCTGAATGTTAAACAAAGAACTGAGATTGACAAGTATATATTTGTCATGTCTGAAACCTTTGAAATACAGAATGCTTGGTAAAGGGTTAGATGGTCTGATCCCAATACCATCAGTGTGATTTGTTTTAAAAAACAGATTTAAGTATTAAAATAATTTCTGGCTTCAATTTTTCAAATTAATTATTTTGTATATCAACATAGTGAAACAGATTGGCTTTTCATACAGAAATATTTGAAACATTACAAAAGTTTCTAGAAATATGAATAATTTCGTTGTGTTTTTCATTTCAGAACATAAATTTGTTCATAGTTTTTCATTTTTTGCAGGATCAAAATTTTTTCTACAAATTAAATTTAGTTGTTTTTCAATGAGAGGAATAATAACATCTACTGCAGAAAGTAAAGTTGTAAATTCAAATGCAGTTCATGATTCTTTCTATATATTTTTACTTTTTCTAAAATTAACTTTTTTATTTTTATTTTTAAATTTATTGTTTTTGCTATTCTTTACATTTACTACTCTCATGCAAAATTTTTTTATATATTATGTAGTAAGTTAAATAATGATTCATACAATAAATTCATAAGGAAATCAAATCTAATTATTTCTACCCTAAAGTGTAAAAAAATTTGAAATGGAATATTGTTAAGTATGGCAATTTCAGATTGTAACTTTAGGCAAATATGGATATGCAAGGCCTCTTTACTGTAAGTTCATATAATGCAAACTCATATTGCATACTTTATGTTTACAACTTAGAGGATTTTAGCTAATATTGAATCAAGATCAAGAATTGATAAGCATACTATTGTCTCCGAGTTCCCTAACGGCATAAAGGTCTTAGGCTTTTGCTTAAGACCTTATATATAAGTTAATGACAAACAACATACCTTATTTATAAATAATGTTTAATGTATGAAATCATATTTTCTCCAAAACAAGATTTGTTTAATATAATTAGTAACTGTATGAATATAATAAAGTATTTGATTACTAAAAATCTTTAATTTCAAAAAATAATTTTAAATAATAATATAAGAGAACCTCTAATGCATCTCTGAATTTTTTCCTTTCATCTTCTTTGATTTTTCTCAGCTCTGGAGATATGTAAAAAGCATTTTGCTGTATATTTTTTAATTCACTAGCAGTCAGTATAGTAGTTTTAACAGTCGGTTCGGGTCGAGGAATACTAAAAATATAAATATCCAGTCATTATTCCGAGCTAAAATCAAATTAAAACGCCGAATATTTTTTCTGAAAATAAACTAACAAAAAATTTATTATCATTAGACCTCAGATGAATGTAAAGCTTTATTTCTTTTATAATTATATAGAGTTGCATAAAGCAATTCATTTTCAAAACACGCAACAACAGCATAGAAATCTACATCATTACATATATATGTGTGTAAACTGTAAGATTTTACCTCTGTTGAGCAACCTCGACTCTCCATTACCTCATAATCCATCTCCATAAGACCAGGCCCGCCGTAAGCGGGCGTGCAAGGCGTGCACTGCACGCGGGCGGCACGTCCAGGGGGCGGCAAATTGGTATTGCTGACAAGCTCAGCGTAGGTAGTCGTAGTTAAACAGGGGCAGCATAATCGGTATTGCACACGGACGCTCAAACAGCTAGCGGCACTGCTGCATAAGACCAAGTGTCTAATGGCAGTGAGCCGTTAAGAGCCTTTCTACTCTAAAATGTTCTTTACATTCCTCCTGACTTAGTAAGAGACATCAAAAATAAGACTCTAATTTTTTAAAGATTCCTCTCAACTATTTACTAGAAAGAACCTTATAATCTGTACATTAAACATAATCACTAATCAATTTGATTTTGTTACAATAGATCGCAAGATATCAATCCCGCACACTATCAGCATACAAGTACTTGTTGACAATTTACGTCAAATCACAAACATTTTTAGTCTTTGTGAAGCAATTTTAAACACCGTTTCGGGATAATCTCCAGTTGTTTCGATTTTAAAATTATTCACTACTGCAGGAAACAGGTTTAGAGCTGAGTATCTGGTGAAAAGTTGCTCCTGGATCTATCCCATTAAGCATTTTGCTTGTATAAGAATAGTCTACATTGCAAGAAGGGTATCAATGATGCACAGCAGAGATAAAAATCTCGATCCGTTTAAAACAAAGAATATAAAGTGTAAAGTGTAATATGGAAAAATATAGTGAATGTAGTGTAAAATAAATAAATGAATTGGTTTAAAACTTACATTAATTTCCTAAAAACTCCATTTTCGAAAAAATTAATGGTATCGGAGTGAGTTTCTTTAAACCTCTGAGGAGAACGTCTTTTTAAGCAGCGCTATATTTCAGAATATAAATAAAATTTCAATCAAATAAACAAACGAGTATAAAAAAAATTATACATATCTAAGTCGAACAATAGAATAAAGATTGACGTGTGAGATACAAAACCATTTACCATTTTCCGATTTCGATGAAATAATCTATTTCAAATTCAAATTTTCAAATGTCGCCATGGTAACGCGTAAACAACAAAAACAGAACGCCCCCTAGCGGCGTTATTAACCAAATTTACAACGAAATTAATATAAATGTCGTATTTATTCAAACAATTCATTTATAATTAGACCTATAATTTACAGCAAAAAATTATACTTGTTTCAAATTTGTAATGTTAACAGAATATGTTTGTAATTTAACGATGCAGAATGCTAGTTGTTTAATTTAATTGACGATACACAGTCAAACCTCTCTAAACAACGGCTACTGACGAAAACATAAGGAGCCTTTTCGGAACCCGTTTGACACCTTACAAGTTGAGGCCCGTTATGCCGTTTTCATATAGGCTATAGGTATAATTTATATGGTAATGCTATAAGAGAAGAAGTAATAACCACGCCCAAACAATATCCTTAATTATATTTAAAATTATCTGATAAAATACCAGTCTTAATTAGAACAGACTTAAATCAAGAAATTTTAAATAAACACTATTTGCAAGGTCCCTGCATCTTAGGAGCCCAGGGCAATAGCTCCTTCCCGCCCTTCTCTAGCAGCGCTGGATTAAGTTTCTAGCGGGCCCTAGACAAAATTTAACTTGGGGCCCCATTTAAATAAGTTGCTTCTAAACAAATCTTATATAATGTGACATTAGCGTAGCTAGCATGGGTGACACCCGGTGCGGATATCGTGGTGTCACCCCAAGTCACACCGTAGTGTCACCCTTTTTAACTCTTTTATAAAACACTATTGTATTGTAATATCTTCGCACTCGAGCAACTTGAACGCTATATCGAATATGCGATGTCGCGACGTATAAGTGTAGATTTAGAAAATAAATCATAACCATCCATACATCAGTACTACCACGAGCCGCGGCCTTAGGAATATTTCTAGATGGCGCGAGCAGTGGCGTGCCGTGACATTTGATGATAGGGAAGCTGTGTTTCTATAAGAAGCCGACTTTCAGGGACAATCAATTAATTGCGCGTCAGGGCCCGTTCGTATTCGTTTGTTCGATAAGTCAGTAAAAACCGTATACTTCTTTAAATGTATTTTTAATAGATTATCTGACGTACTGTACTTAATAAATAAAAAAGTTCAATATAATTACCTCCGTTATTAAATTCAATAAATTCCCTACGCCCTCTAAATGCCAATTCTCGCTTTGAGAAAAAACACATAACATCTATTAATTTAGATATATCTATTAATCGTAATTATCTTGTTATAATTTTCAATATTTATTTTATATTGTCTACCAATGTTAAATTCTATTACACTTTGATTTCCAAATTGCTTCAATTTTACGAAAGAATCGTCATTCGTCATAAATTTTATCGTCAAAATGTCGAAATTTTTTGTTGACGTATTTATATTTAATTTAGGCATTGGTCTTTCTCTTTTAATAATGTTTTCTTTTTCATTATATGGTCTTGAGCCGAAACTTTTTTTTAAATAAATTTTTGAATCACTAGCCACGATGTAAGGGCTAAAATTAAAATTATCAGAAAAACTTACTTGGTAAAACAAAATGTGTGACGAATATACATGCCTAGTACAAAAAGTTCTTCAATTGTATGAATATACTTTTAAAGAAACTTATAATTAAATATAACTTTGTGAAGAAACGTACATAAAAATAACAAAATATTCTTTACTTTTTAAATCTTAAAACAATCCACTTAGTGAAATACTGTAGCTCCCTACGAGTGGATAATGAATGCAATCAGAGACGGTCCAAGTAGGTGTGTCCGTGCCAAATCCCGAGGGTGCCGATATCGGTCAATGTCAAATGCCTCTTTTGTCGCGTCACTAGTATATATCAAAGGACGCGACGGGGTTGTTGTAGATTTTAAACGTTTCTCACCATAGCTGTAAAAATCTAAATATGTTAAACTTAACAGATTGTCCGTCGTTCGTTTTCTAACTACAGTAGAGCGTCGATAAGTGGAACGTCGGTAAGTGGAATGGCCGGAAAGTGGAACGATTTTCAGTCGGACTGTGTCGTGCTGAATCGAATGTTTTTGATACTAAATTTACTTCTAAAGTATAATTTTCATGTTTTTTTATATTCTTTAATATATTTATTTTGTTTGTACAAAATGCAGAAATAATTTTTAACGATACGATAGCCTCGATGACTATTATAAAAATTTTTGTTAGGCTTAAAATCGACGAAAATTCAACACGAAGCGACACGCAACGGAGAAAAATTCAACAGGAAGCGATACGCAACGGAGAAAAATTTGAACATCGGACAGGTTAATGTATTTTTTCGTACAAAGTCGGAAACTGGAACAAATCATTAACTGGAAGGACCCCAGTCCCCAATTGGTTCCACTTTTCGACGCTCTACTGTAATTCGTTTTAGGATCGAGTGTTCACGGAAATTTCCAAAATTTACAATCTTTCGGTCACTCTCATTGAACTGGAGAAATTTCTGTCTTTATTACATCTAATATTACGAAGAGATCAGACCCCACTGTACTCGGCAAAAGATTGGTTCGGTTAAGCTTCTGTTTAAGTAAAATTTCGGCTCTTTTATCGGG
Source organism: Centruroides vittatus (assembly GCF_030686945.1). Classification (NCBI taxonomy): domain Eukaryota; kingdom Metazoa; phylum Arthropoda; class Arachnida; order Scorpiones; family Buthidae; genus Centruroides; species Centruroides vittatus. The sequence continues at coordinate 3,565,424 of NW_027122713.1, forward strand.
GTTTTATTTATGTTTCTAATTCCCTAATTGCTTAATTATTTAACTACTTCTTAAATAGAAATAAGTCGAAACCGGTTACTTTGTACTCGAATATCTGTAGTCTTGGGAAAACAGTGGAAAGAAATTTTTATGACAACGGATACATAAATCGTAAATTTAAGGAAAATAAATTCTAGAGCTTTTTTTGTACCATTGTACGTCTCATTCATTAAATTTGGTTGTAAATGATGCAGCCAAAGTAACAGTTAATTTTTTATCACTGTACTAGAATTGTACACGTTTTTTCTGCATCCCTTTACAGATGGGACATACTAAATCGTAATATCACCGGTTTAACATTGAAATCCGTAAGTAATATAAGATGGGAGAGCGGAATAAACGCAGAATAAATGTATCAAATATTTTAATGGATTTTTTTAAAACTCCTGTCAACTATACAGAACTATCATATAAACATGCCAGTAAATTCCTATCGGTTGGGTTAAGTTATAAATCTAGTCTACGGTGGGCAACCTTTTTTATAACGTGGGCCAGAATAAATTTTACGTTTTTTTCCGCGGGCCGTAGTAGTTAATTGACGCTTTCTTGTGACTCGTAATTTTTTTAGTCTGCAAATATGAAATAAATAAATAAAAAGTTAATTACGGTACTACATTTATTTCTCTTATCATTTTCGAAAATTACAAAGAATTGGAAAAATAACTATTAATTAGTTATTTTTCCAATTTAATAATCTATTAAAGATCTCGGGGACCGGATAGAAACTTTTCGCCAGCCGTAGCTGGCCCGCGGGCCGGGGGTTGTCCGCCGTTGATCTAGTCTGCTCATGATTCACATAATCGGGCGAGGGTGGCCGAATATCTAGCAGGCGGCTAACAGCCCACAACCGCTCCGGGATATAAAGTCGGACTCTTTACGCGTGTGTCGCTTCTACCAGCTAAACCGGGTGAGGTTGGTGCTCTGTAAACCGCATGTGACAATGCCTATATAATCTGGCTGATTGGAAACTGACCCGGTTTCGACACTCCTTCCGCCACCGAATCATTCGAATATACAATAGCAATCTTATCGTTTTTTTTCACATGTAGTATAAAAATTTGTAAAAGATACATAATGCAGTTATAATAAAATATTAATTTTAATTAATGCAAAGTACGTTAAAATATGAAAATTTATATTTTATAAAATACAAGGGAAGGTCATTGGAAGGTGGAATCGGCGCTTCCATCGCTTCCAATGACGGCACGCCACTGGGCGCGAGAGATCCCATGGCGTACTGTACATTACTTCTGCCGCACGAATGGCTGTTGACCCTTTTTTTTGTTTTTTTTTTTTTTACGTAATGGCCAGTCGAGCGGAGCTTAGTAAGAAAAGAATTGTTAAATACAGCCTTTTCTGTCCTATCGAATTTCTTAAATAATTTTTAACTCGTTTTCAAACAGAAATTTTCTGCACTGAAGCCGGGCCCCTCCGAATTACGGGCCCTAGATATTTGTCTACTTTGCCTATTCGATAATCCGGCCCTGTTCCCTAGTTATTGCATTGGAAGTCGCGTTAAAAATCGAACGAGGATACCGGGGAATCCCCCCAAAATTCTCTGGAACAAAAGTGTTTAAAGGCAACACTGCAGGTGTGACCCCCTAATTCAAATTTTCCTGGGGCCCCACGAGGCTATAAAGCTTCACTGTCATTTACACAATTGAATGTAATATATTTAAAGCATTATTTGTCACTTATCATCGAAACTGAAACAACTTTAGCTTATTTTTTTATTCTATTTTTATTTTTCTGAGAAAATACCAAGCTGTTTAACCCATCCATTTCGAATATTTGCATATAACAAAAATGTAATGTGGCAATAATTTTGCTGTATATTTCATCAGCTTCAAATGATAAGCATATTTCATACACTTAATGAATTTACTCGATCAAGTATTTTCGTTAAGTGAAACGTGTGTCAACAGATTTCATTTGCATATCTCACTAGAACTAAAAGACCGAAAACGGGACTTGCTGTCATACAATAAAATAGGTAGTGAGAGAAAATATTTTTTGATGAATTTAATGAATAGAGATAAAATAAATATAGATTCTAGCTAACCACTGATTTGAATTAAATACCGCATTATACACAGGAATACGTGAAAGAAGTTCAGATTCACCACTATAAAAATTCACAGATGCAATAATTCACTCTGTTCACAGGAAGATTTTACGGAAAAATTTTAATTGCAATTGATTTTTACATTTAAAAATGCATGTTTAATTCACACGTTTTCAGTTTATTTTACTACAAAATGTAAAAATATATTTTAAAAAGTTTTCTTTCTAATTTCCTCTTTGCAAAAACGATACTACAATACAGAAGAGTTTTCGGAACTTCCGCATCGCTTTCAATTGTTCTGGTGAAGAATGAATATTGAGAACACAAAAAGAAAAAATATATATTTAGCAACGAATTGCTTGACATTCACTACATTTAAAACTGCGTGTGGCGGCATCTGTTACAATATTTTATTTTTAAAATATTTTTATATTTTTAATTATTATTAAATGGCGAAAAACTTAATTTTGGAGGTAGGTGTGGGTTTTATAAAAAAATTATAAATGTTAGATCGATCACCATACTTTCATTCTGTTATATATAACAGAGTGAGGAAAGTAAAATAGAAAGTCACACGAGTTTATGATACTTATTCAAGATTTTATATTAGAACGTCAAATTTGCAAAGAAAAGATTAGATTTTTGTGAATCGTTCAAGCTACTTGTACTATTGGATGATTGAAACGAAGCAGTCGGAGGAATTTCCGAATCCGATTGGCTGATATCGGAACTGCTGCTGGACATACGAAACAAGCACCTTAAACTGACAATGGACGAGGACAGAGACGAAGAAGAGAATTCCTCTTTAACCACGCTTTCGGATTGTTTACTGGGTACGAGTTGAAGAATATTGTTGATGAATTGGCTAGAATTTTTGATGGGAGTCGCGGATTCGACATTTTTCGCCATTTCTTTATCTTCTCCGGCTTCGATTTTCTTCACTTGCTGAATATCTTTAATCGCTTCTTCTTCATTTTCCTCGGGATTCTTGTTTTCATCACTAATTTCGCTTCTCTCTTCTAGTAGTTTTGGTTGATCTTGCAAGATCGTATCTGACTTGGCCAACGATTTCATCCTCATAATTTGGCTGAATTTACAATCCGGAGAAAGGGCCTAAGTAAAATACAAGTTAGAACTCTATCATGAAAGAAAATACAGGGGGTCCCAAATTAAACTTGATATTTTTCAGCTGACTACAGCAAAAACTATTCATCAGGAACCCACGAACTTTCACGACTTTCTGATGAATATTTTTTGTTGTAGCCAGCTGGGAAATGTCAAGTTTCATTGTATATTATAAAAATAAAAACAAAAATCTTTCTAACTTGAATCACGGTTTTAACTAATTTTGGTTAGTCGGCTTGATAATTGGTTCTCTAATGATAATTTCGGCTTGGAGTTTTTTATAAGTTTCCATTTTCTTAAAGCTTTGTTTTCTCTGATCAAAGTCCTGCAATAGGATACAGTTCAATAATGAAAGCGATGCGAAGATACTTTAAAAATTTGTAAAACCTATTAACCTAGCTTTTCTTTTAAGGATTTCTTGCGCTTCGGGATAATTTTTTAACGTATCCCAAAGACCAGATTTACTAAGAACAAATAAATTAGAAAATCCTTTCGATTGTACATTAGCAGTTCTTCTGTTATATCCCGGAATTCCCAGTAAACTAGAATAGAAGATATTCATATCAGTTGTTTAAAGTCTGATCAAAGCATTGTGATGTGAAAAATTACTTTATCTCTAACAACCCTAAAAAATTTGATTTTATAACTTACAAAAAATCATGTAACGTTAACAAAACTATTAATTATCATTCATATATCACTGATTACATTAAAAAGAATTCTTACCTTATTGAATTAAAAAACATATATACAAGAATATCTGATGATTATAACATAAATTTTGTTTCCAATTCTTTGAGTTTAATATTTATAATGAACGATTATCCGAAATTCATTCTTACAAAATGGAAAACATATTATTTAAAGAATAGGTATAATACTAAGTTTAAAGCTGACAAAACATATAAAAGGTTTCCATATGTTAAAAATATCTTTTGAGAATTGTAATAATAGTATTAATAATCATAACATTTGTTTGGCCTCATCCTTGACTAATAAACTTTCACAAAATATTTGTAGATATATTAATAATAGTAGTAATAATAAGTTAGATTTTTTAAAAAAAGCTGGTGTTGTATATAAACTTGAATGTAATTGTCATAATCCGTGTGTGTATATTGGTGAAACCTGGAGTGTGTTAGAAGTAAGATTCAAAGAACATGAATCTGCCATCCGACTCAAGTACAGTAATTCCCCATGGTTTAACCACAATAATAATAATTGTAACATTAATCGAAATAATATTAAAATTTTGCATGTTGAAAAAGACATGTATAAAAGAAAATTCAAAGAACATATAGAAATAAGAAATCAAAAAAATAATAATTTAATTAATAATTCGAAAGGTATGGAAATTGATTACCACTGGTACAATGTAATAGATGGCGCTAAAATAAATTAATAAGTAATAGGAAGTCATCACGTGATTACTATTGTAATAGAATTCAATGTGGTATACATGAACTAATAGTGTCGTTAATTTGTTAAAGTAATTTATGCTTCGTGAATGCATTATACCTATACATTTGTTTGCCAGCTTATTTAATCATTTGTTGTTTTTAGAGTGTTTATTATACATCTGTGGTGAAAACAATTTTTTAATTTGTGAGTATAGGTGTTGTTTGCAATTTTTATTTAAATTTGCCATACATTAATAAGATATATACAAAAATTGTAATTTTGGGATACCAGTCAATGTGAGGAAGGTTTGTCCTCCCACCCATATAAATATAATGTTGTAATTTACACCAACGTTTATTGTAAGTTCTCTCCTTTTTAAAACTAGTTGTCGTCATACATTGATGTCGTGTTCTAAAAAATTTTCTTGTTTTAGCACTGAAGAGGGGTTGGAATAAATTAGACCAACCCGAAATGCATATGATGTAATTCTAAATAAAATCAATTTGCCAATGACATTGCTGTGAGATTGGTCTACCAATAATTTTTTGGATTACAGAGACTAAATTCGTAATAATATGTTAATGATTTTAATATTATGTAAAACAATTTTTCCAAGCGTGTTTTAATTATTTAAATTAAATAAATTTTATGCGAAATTTTTTGATTTATCTAAATTACGTAGCGAATCGCAATATTTATATTCGTGTCCGGACAATATTGACAAGTAACTCTTAGACATAAATAGTATTATAATTAATGACGATTCGAACAAAGACGTACTGAAAGAATTATATGATTTAATGTCATTAATTTTTACGGTACCATCTACCAGTGGGTCTGTTGAGCGCAGTTTTTCGACCACGAAGCAAATTCATACATTGGCCAGGAACGTCCACTCGGTCAGAGGAAAAATTGTGGTCGCTAGCGTTGCTTTCGATAGAAAAAGAGCTTTCAAATACGTTGATGGAGTCGACGACCAGCGACTTTTATGATAAAGTAATTAACGACTTTGCGGAAAAAAATCGCCGAATAGAATTAGTTTATAAAAAATTAAAAAAACAAGTTTTTCTATTATTGTTTGTATTATATCAATTTGTATTATGGGTTAATGTTACCTTAGGATCCAAGATGGCGGCGGGGGAAAAATATTTTCCCTAGAGTCGAGGCATCGACGACGTGGGGATTTTTTTTTCCCTTCTTTCGGTTTCTACCATGCGTTCGACGTAGCCGAGTTTCTTGTAACCTCGAAACGGAGACGGTAGTGTATATTTGCGACGGTAGAGGGAGCTTTTTCGTAACGTAGTGCGAGAGTTAAATCGACGGGAAATACGTAGGAGTGTTACGAACGAATATGCAAATGCATAATCTACGACGTGTTTTCTGTTCCTTTCTGGGCAATTTTATGCAAATCGACTAGTTTCCACTTGGAATCGTTTACTGCAGTGTTGCGACGAAATTGCGTATTGGAATAATTGCTGTTTTTTTTTCTCGTTACGATATTTCATTTTTTTCCTCCCCACCTCCCCGCGTTTAGTTTATTGCCAATTGTTCGATAATGAGTAGTTTTGCCGATTTGTGTTTCAACGACGAATTTCGGTCGAGTTGCATCACCCTTGATTTCTACATGTTAATGGAAGATGACTTTTTGGAGCTGTTTTCCTCCTCGTATCGATAACGCATTGAAATTTGCTGTAAAATTAGGCATACAGCCGACCGAGTCCGTTTGCATTCCGTGCGATTCTAAATGCAAATTATTTTATCGGAGTAATAGAGAAAGCTGTTTCTTGCGATGTAGTAAGTGCGGAACGAAGACTTCTGCCTTTGAAGGAACATTTAAAAGTAAATTTGGCCACATTTCTTGGGGTTGCATTCTGTCGTTTATATGGCCAAGTAGTAATAAATCGAACGGAGGGAAACGCCAATCGACAAACAAAAGAGCAGCCGAAAAAAACAGGAAAGGAAAGAGCCGCACCAAGGGAAAAGGAAAGTATCGAGGCTGGCAAAACCGAAAAAAGAATGGATCGGATAGGAAAAAAAAAGTAGGAAGTAGGCAACCACCATCGAAAAGTGAGTAAAAAAATTTTTTTTTTTTGGTTATTTCGGTTAACGTCCGCGGAGTCTGCAGAGAAATTCAAGATGGCGGCCGGAAACGCGGCCATCTTGAATCGAGGGAAAAATTTTTTCCCTGTCGCAGTCTCCAACGTAGGGAAAAATTTTCCCTGACGCCAATGGACGAAATCTCCCCGTGCTTTAGACTTGTCAACGCCAATGTCCCGGGGCCACCTTCGATCGACCATCAAATAACCACATCGACGCCCAGGATGTCCGAACGGCTGATTATCCTAAAGCAAACTATTTTGTACATAGTGTGTGTTTATTTTATATTAAAATAAACGGTTTTTGTCAGATACTTGTTTTCCTCTTCCGCCACCTCGCACATACGAATGGACCCTACCTCATAAAGCAACCTCTTGCCCTGCCCCGCCTATTGGCACTACAGAATTAGAAGAGACTATGCCTTAATCATAGGCTTTGGTCTCGTACCGTAAGGTAGTCTTGGACTCTTTTAGTTGGGCCACCGGGTACTTCTTTCGGGCTCCCATCCGTTCCTTTAGGCCCAACGCTCTAACTTTGGCATAACTTTTGTGTGATATATGCAGCCTGCGCCGCATTTTAGCTTTGCTCTGTCATTTTATAGCTCACTTATGTACAATATATTAACGTTCGTACAGTACTTTATAACATTCAGAAATCGGGCAGCGGGGTACTCCTCCCTACGGAGAAAGGGGCACCTCGCCCAGTGTGGTCTGCTGGGGCGTCTAAAGATCAAGTAGATCTGATAATTTTTACCATCAATTCCTTTAGTCTTCTTTAGGTTTCCTTTACTAGCTGCTAGCGTTCTAAGCACTTGTTCAGGGGGCATACTCCAGTTGACCTGGTCGGCCCCTAGGCGGAAGTCCTCAGTTAGAGGACAGTCAAGCACATAGTGTCTCGCGTCTCCGCGAGGACACCCACAGGAGCAGCTACCATCTCCTTGTCCAAATTTGGACTTGAAATGGGGAAACCTCCCGTGTCCGGTCAATATTTGCGTTGTATACCAACACAAACTCACTGGAGTAAGGCCAACATCAGGCACGAAGGCATAGGTTGGCCTACCTACTGCACTCTGAGTCCAGCTCTCTTGCCAGCATGTCATCGATCGTCGCAGCAAAGTACCTTTTATGTAAGTTTCCGAGGGTTCTACCGTCCTCGTTACAAATGGGCCTCTGGCCCCCGCCTTAGCCAGATGATCGGCACGTTCGTTACCCAGGATCCCGGTGTGGCCTCGGACCCATCTCAAAGCAACGTGTCGCTCGTGCCTCGCCCTCAGTACCTTACCTCTGATCTCCTGTACCAACTGGTCTCTGTGGTATCTGTCGCTTAAAGCCTGAAGCGAAGACTGGCTATCTGAGTAAACCATGACCGGCTCAGGACCTGGATGTAATAGGATCCACTGGGACGCCCCCGCCAGAGCCACCAGTTCTGCCTGGAACACGGACGCTTCCTCGTTCAGTCTGACCGACTGACAGTGCACTTCTACTCTGTCAGAGAAGACGCAGTACGCAGCTCCTACTAAGCTACCGTCTTTCGAGCCATCGGTGTATATTTCAACGCCGATATGTGTCGGTTCACCGACATCCCAGTCGAGTCCAATCCGATGGGCCGGATGGATCTTTAGTACGTCTGTCTGACGTCTAAGTCTGACCGGGTACATCTGATTACAATGCTTTGCCTCAACGCCCTCCACAGTTGTCCTGTAGAAGGCTGCCTCTTGGCTTACGACCAAGGGCAACGGGAGCAGCCCGGCCAAGACCAGGGCCGCCTCCGTAGACACAGTTCTGTACGCCCTAGTGATCCGCAGGGCAGCGGGTCTCTGGATCGTTAGCAGCGTCCTGCTCTGTTTGACATTGGCGGAATCTTTCCACCACACCCCACAGGCATAGCAGATAACACGCTCTACACTCATCTTGTAGATGGATCGAAGCGCTTCTCCGCTTAGCCCGTAGTCCTGCCTAGCTAGTCTCGATAGTGCCGCTATCGTCTGGTTTGTTCTTTCACGAACACTCCTCAGATGTGGCGTCCAACATAGTGTCTGGTCGATGATTACACCAAGGTACTTTAACTCGTTCACCCTTCTGATGGGGTTGCCCCGTATCCGGTATATCGGTCGGCGAGCCAACACACCGGTCCGGGCCACCGTCAGGGCCTCTGATTTCTCAGGGCTGAAGGATAGCTTGTGCAGCTGTCCCCAGCGAACGAGTCGTTCTATTGCTTCGTTGCCGCGGGTCTCCATCCCGCTACGGCTGTAACCGGCAACTACTAGCAACAGATCGTCGGCATATGCTTGCAGCTGGACGTCGTCCGGTAGGACTAGTCTGCAGCGCCGTGTCTGCTAGAACGTTCCATAGTAGGGGCCCAATACAGGACCCCTGCGGACAGCCCCTTTCCAGTATCCTCTCATACTTGTTGCTCTGTGTTTCATAAACTACGCAGCGGTTGCTCAGGAAGCTTCTGGCAAGTGCAATGAGGGTGGTCGGCAGGTTCGCCTTCCGCAGCTCACCCACAATGGACGGCCACCAGACGTTGTCGAATGCCCCCTCAACGTCCATCGAAACGAGAGACGTGTGGAGGCCCTGCGAGCGATTCTGGTGAACCAGATTGATCGCTCGATGTAGTGCACGGCAGGTCGACGTGTCCGGGCGGAATCCATATTGTTGCGGGTGTAGCATCCCTCCCCGCTTTAGGTGGTAATAAATTCTGTCACTGAGGATTCTGTCGAGAACCTTCCCCAGGACTGGCAACAAGCTGATCGGTCTGTAGGACCTAGGTTCATTCTTCGGGCGCCTGCTCTTATGAATAAACACAAGACGCGCCCGCTTCCACTGCACTGGGAAGTGACCCAGGAGTAGACACTTCTGATATAGTACACGGAGCAAGCCAGGACGTTCATGTTGCAGAACTTGTACCATTTCGGCCGTGATTCCGTCATCGCCAGGTGCCTTCCTCTTCCTTAGGTTGCCGATGGTGTAGGCTACCTCAGAGTCAGTTACCGGCTCTGTCGACACGGCCTCAGGAACGGGCAACTCCGCATCGCTACGAAGCCGCCTCTGTTCCTCGGTGTCCTCTGACTGCTCATCGCATGGGAAGTGCGAGCGGAGCAGTACCTCTATCGACTCCTCCTGTGTGGAGGTTAGGGTTCCATCGGGCTTTTTGATGGGCCCCAAGACCGTACTACGTTTCAACTTGCCCACCACTAGCTTATAGGGTAGACAGAACGGATTTTCGTCACTTATTTCCTGACAGAATCTGAGCCATGAGGTCTTTTTAGCATCGTTTAATTTGTACTTGTACTCGGCATTGGCCCTCTGGAACTCCAGTTTCCTGGTTGCCCGAAGGTCATCATCCCTACAGCGCTGGAAACGTCGGCGGAGCGCTCTTGCGCGCTTCCGTAGGACACTCAGCTCCTGGCTCCACCAGGGAACTGACCGGTGGTTGCTGGGCCTACACTGCACGAGTGTGCGGTCTCCCGCTCCTCTGATTGCAAGTGTGAGTTCGGCCACAGCTTCCTCCAGATCCTCGACGCTCTCTACCGCGGAAACGCGGTTGATGAAGTCGGCGGTTTTCTCTACGAGGCATTTGCTAAATCGATGGCGGTTTCCTTCAGTTAGCTTGTAGCGCCTGCTCAACCACTGGGGCGAGCCGCACCCCACCTCAAAAGAGATGAAGCGGTGGTCACTACAGCTTTCTGCATCGATAGTTTCCCACTGCGAGGTCAGTCTAAGCATTGCTCCACTCACGATGGTAAGGTCGATCCAGCTCTCACCCGAAGGAGAGGAGAAGGTAGCTATCCCGAACGGATCGTTCAGGACATGCATACCCCAGCCCTCCACCGTATCCTTCATCGCGTTCCCGTCAGGATCGTCTACAGGTGAGCCCCACAGCGAGTGCTTGGCGTTAAAGTCGCCTGCCAAGACCAATTCACTGCGGAGCGAGACAACCCCTTCGAGTTCACTCAGAAGGGCTCCCAGATTTAATGACGGTGGGCGATAACTGGAGACCGCGACCCAAGTGCAGGTGGGCGACCGTATTTCTACGGCCACCACGAGCCGCGAGACGTGGAGAGCAAACGCGTCGACGTCTCTCCGTGTTAAAACGACTGCCGCTCGACAATCATCACCTTCTTGGGCGAAGACGCTCCATTGAAGTGATAGGCCACTAACCTTTCCTTGTACTAAGTACGGCTCTTGTAGCAAGAGAACATCTATCTCTCGCTCGGCCACTTCCACCCTGAGTTGGGCAGTTGCGGCACGGCACTTTTCGGCATTAAACTGCAGCACCCTGCAGTAACGTTCTTTGTCCCTCTGTGTGTATGAAGGTGAGGTATCGAACGCAATGATTGTTTGTTATCCCTGTTTACTGACCGTAGTCAGTCCTGGCCCGAACTCTTTGGAGTTCCCGCGCATAGCACGGGCAGTTGGCACTCATTGCTGAGTGGCCGGAATCCAACTGCAGGCCGAATTTTCCGTTAGCACTAGTGCAATTAATGCACTTCGGGGGATTCTCTTTGCACTCTTTGTACGAGTGTTCCCCCGAGCATCGGCTACATTTTTGAGTTGCCGCCGTACAACTCTTAGCGATATGCCCGAAGGCATAGCACTTGTAGCACCGGGTGCAAGCTATATATTCCCTTACCCGGTTGCGGGTCCAGCCCAAGTGGACTCTCCCCCTTTTCAGGAGGGTGTGGAAGGCCTTGGGAGTGGCGTCAACCACCCAGTTGACAAGCCCTCCCTTTCCCTTCAAAGGGAATTTGACCTGCAGGTCGTCACTCTGCAGGTCGAGGTCGTTTTGACCTCTTAAGGTCTCCACAAGACCTGCTTTTTCGATGTCTGTGCTTACATCGAATATTATGAGCCTCGGCCTGCGTCTTTGGGGCAGTCGGCAAGTGACTGCCTCTCTTAGCGCAGGTGGCCCCTCCGTCAATTCCTGCTTTAGTTTCGTGACATCCTGGCTCTTCGAAACCTCTACCAGGATGCCGTTGTTACGCACTCTGCGCACGTTCTTTATTCCAACGCCCAACTTCGCTGGATTAATGTGCGTCTTTAGGAGTGATCGAGTCTGATCACTATTCATCGTTTTCTCCGACTTAGGGTATACCAGGAGCGTGTGCTCCACGGATTGTCCCCTTTGGGCCTGTGTCGCCACTCGCGGCCGTTCTTGCCGTGGCTTGGCAGCCGAGGCGAGCAGCAACAGTCGCGTAGGACGCGCGACTCGGTGGAGCCTCTTTTCCACCTTCAGGCGATGTGGATGGTGGGCGTCCATCCACTAATCTCTTTAGGGTGGCGTTCTCGGCCTTCAGCGAGGCGATCTCAGCCTCTTGTGCGCCGAGGATGGAAGACACCCTACTGAAAAGATTATAAATGACCGCGCAGGTTGCCTTTTGGCACCTGCTGTCCTGCTTTGCCAGCAGTTTGGTGAGATCGTTATGGATCCCATCCAAAGCGGCCCGCCTGCTCTCAACCGTCTCAAGCTTATCCTGTGTCACCACAGGTGCCGAAGTAGACGGTGTTTCAGCTTTGGAGGCCGGACTTATTTTCCCGGCCACCGCTGCGGTAGGGTCTTTTTTCTTCTTAGACCCGCCTTTAGTTTTGGCAGCGGGTTTCCTCGCCGCCATGGTCACCGCGGGCTGAGCAGCTACCTCTTTCGGCTTGTCGCCTACAGATTTGGCCGCTTTGCCTTTGGCCGCCAGTGCCCGCCTTTGTTTACGCCTAGTTCGAGCGTTACCAGGCGCGGGCTGCCACTCGCCATCTTCGCTAGAAGAGGCGGTTTCAAGTATCTCCCCACTGTCGGGCACAGATGAGTCCGAATCGGACTCACTGGCCGCAATGGGGATCGACACCTTCAGGGTGTCTGTCTGGCCTGTCCCGCTCAGGCTCCCGCTGGTCATTAGCGGGCTTGCGTTTCCGCAAGGCCCGCTTTTCCTGTGGGCGGTCCGTGCACCCACCTTCAGCGGTTTTAGTTTCCTCAACTTCTCCCTCCGAGAGTCCTTCTACGGAGAGTAATGCCACAACAGCTTTGGTTTGCTTAACGACATTTTCGCTTGGCACACCAGCACACAGAGAATCTGCACAACACAAATTCTTAGCCATTGTAATCAAATAAAAATAAAAAGGAGAGAGACTTCGGGGTGGTCCCGACCTTTCATGGGCGCCCCGACTCCTTTCAGACTTCAGGAAATGCGTTTAAGAGCCTGCTCTGGCTTCGGACTTACTGATGGTTCCATTTTGGCCATCTTATTGCCAATACTATTAGGAATGAACCCGTGCCTCGACCGCACCAGTCTCCCTTCTGTCTTGATGTGAGTCTTTTGTGTTATGAGCCAATTCACAGCTTTATTTGCCATCCGCCCAACAAAGATAGGTTCCAGATAGAGAGACAGTATAGAAACTCCATCGGGAGGCCGCGGACAAGCCCACTGCACTCAGATGACTGGCTGCCATGAGACACGACATGCAGACCCAAAGCCTCTGATACTCTGACACCTCTGAAACCTTCGGCCCGAGTTTTGCAACTCCATCGGCGTTTGAGACCAAGACGAGTCTTTTGAGATCACTTACCCCGTCGTCTCTCGCCGCTAGGTCCCCCCCCCGCCGCTGCAAGGCCGGCTTCCCACTCGGAGGGGAATGGACCCTAGACCATTACCGACGCGCAATTAACTGATTGCCCCTGGATGTCGGCTTTTACAGAAACACAGCTTCCCTATCATCAAATGTCACAGCATGCCACTGTTCTGTACAGTGCATTCGTTTAATATAATTGCACAATATATTTAAGAATAAAATATTGGGATCATTGAACATTAATATATTGTTTATTGTAGCAATAAAAGCTGAATTGTATATTATATATAAACAATAGACAATACAAAATTATATAATGATGATTTATTATAGAAAAAAATTGTTAATATGACATAAAATTAGCAGAACGGCAGTGTTACTTTCTGTTGAAATTATAAAAGTCTTCAGTATGTTGAAAAGATATTATTTTATTTGATGTTTAAAAGAGTAGTGTGCCAAAAATTAAAACAATACTAAAAAATAAAAAATCGTAAATGTTTTCTTTGTTTTGAAAAAATAACAAATAAAACGAAACTGTAGAGAAATTATATATATATTATATGTATATATATATATCTTACAGACCGTAAGATTTAAAATACTGTAATTACAAAATAATGCCATAAGTATATATCAAGTAAAAATCAAGAAACGCTCAACAGTAAAGCAAGGCATTATATCTTTATTTACACTTCAAAAAAATTTATTATTAATTATTATATCTACATATCATACAGGTACAGTCTCATGCTTTTGGTAATTGTTCAATGGATGTATGAAATCTGAAGTCTTTTGGGAAGAGATCAGCAGCCCGAGGATACATCAACTTGTAAGACTGACGAATGGTAATAGCAGCCACTCCAGCAACGTCACCAATTTCTAAAGAATAAAAAATACAAAAGTTGTTTCTGTTTCTTTTTCTTAATTTGAAAGAAAAAAAATAATTACCTTTTTGAGTCTTCTTATCTCCAGAGGCCTGACTGGCCAGGTAGATGGCCGCCGCCGCTACAGAAATGGGACTGCGTCTAAAAAAGCACACACACAACTGTTGAGAGGAAAGCTTGTTTGGATATAAATTTAATTCCAAATATAAATATATTATAATATTTACAATTTTAAATATAATAGATAAATTTGGAATGATTTCTAAAAGAATCAGATGAGTCCAAATTTATAAACAGTAATTACAGACTTTTGGCAATTAAGGACCTGGTTAAGTTACAGAAACTTCTTGATATAAAAGTCATATATAAAATTATTATTATTAAGTAAAAACTAAAGTACTTACGTCGAAACTATAGACTAAAATATAAAATTAAAGTGGATCCTTGTTATAGCGCTGCTTGCTATACCGCGCACTCGGTTACAGCGCGGGTGATGTTCGCGACGCCATAAGCTCAAACACGTTTATACAGGTTCGTGCGGCGTTAGTGAGTAGCGCCAGTGGCGTAGCATAGTGAGAGCGCACTTTAAGGAGGCGGAAAAACTTCACAATAAATAATAATACTTAAATAAGGGGCGGCTGACACCCACGCTACGCCACTGAGTAGCGCATTTTATTGTTACTGCGTACTGAGTAATTGTGTATGTATTGAGTTCCTGCAGTATTTTGAATAGTTGGGACTTGAGAGGAGATGTGGCGACTGGTTGTGTGATACATCGGCTCCGCTTCCGATTGCGATTTTACCGTCAATTCTTGGTTAATGTTGGATTCATTCATTAGAGATCATCACTTCCCCTCTCAGGGATCAGTCTCCCCGCACCGCTGACGCACAACGGGGATAGAAACTAGCATACATGGGAATCCTCATTCAAAACGTAACAACAGAACAGTACATACCGAATAAAAGAAAGTACTAAACTGAGCACCCAGCTCAGAAAGTAAAATTAACATCGAAATAGAGCCACTTTGCTCTTCAAAATAGTAGAAAAAAAGTCCTTTAACTTGTTAAAAGTAGTTTCCTTCCTAATAAGATGGTACAACTCACAGGGCCAAGCTAACCCTTCCTCCAAAGCCGTCCACTTTAAGTAATACCTGTCCTCTTCCCATTGAGTACAATCGTACACAAGATGATCAAGAGTTTCAATTTCCTCTCCACAGGCACACGTAGCATCACTAGATAAGTTGAACCTTCTCCGATAATTGCCCAGACCATCATGACCAGAAAGGCACACCAAGATTGTCCGTTGCATTCTGAACCATTTCATCTGACTAAGCCTCTCTTCAACATTGGGTAGAAATGTAAAAGTTCTTCGTCCTTTATCGCTGTGTATCCAATCTTCTTGCCATTCCCTGATTGACAAAATCCTCAGCTCCTTCTTTACCCAGCTGATAGGAACATAATGGAAAACAAAATCGTTACCAATAGCCGCCTCCTTTGCCAAGTAATCCGCACGCTCATTACCAATGATACCGGCATGTGCCCGAACCCATTGGAATTGAACCTGAGCCACCAGATTATTATCACATAACATAGTATGGATCCGAAAGACTTGCGCATGAGTGGAACTCCTATCCAACATGGCCTTCTAAAGCACTCCGACTATCAGTATTTATCCGAACTCCCTCCAACCGATGATTCTTGATACACCAATCCACGGCCTTTTCAATTGCCAGTAGCTCCGCCTGGTAAATGGAGCAATATAATTCCAACGTAAACAAACATTAATGTTGGATATCTGCACATTGTTTGAAAAACTAATCACCGGCTATCTGTGAGTGTTTTCATTTTTTAATTCAGCCGACTTGTTTTTTAGTTACAGCCGTTTGTATTTTTCGGTCTTTATCGGCCCGCATCCGGCCACCGGCCCGCCATCGGACCATTATCCCGACGGTTTTCGACAGCCCGCTGGGCCAGTTTCCTTCTGTGAAATTTTCATATTTCCACGTTTATTACTTTTCGAGTAATTTTAGTTTTAATTTTTTCCCGTTAGTCAAAGGACTGTTTAACGTTAACGTCCTTTGTTCGTCTTTCGGCGAGGCTTAGCCGATTCGGTGTGCTCGGGTTTACCTTACCGTGCCGGACTTTTTGGGCTCTTTGCCTACGGTTTTCGATTTGTTCAATTAGCTTTAATTCTACGCCGCCCGCGTTTCCTATATATTGTTTACTTTACTGTATTTTGCCGTGATTCGCCGTTTGGCTGTTGTTCGCGCCGTTCGGCTTATTAAGAGTTTAGGGTTTTCGGTTTGCTTTTGGCTTTTGTCTGTTAAGGTTTCGGATAAACATTTTATGCTGTGCTTAACGCGGTCGTTTCGCGCATTTTCTTTCCTTTTTTATTATTTTACGTGTCTCACGCCGTTCGGCGTATTTGTCGCCGTCTGGCGATTTGTAGACTGGAAGTGCTCCGAACCTGTTTTGTCTCTACATCATGGCTCCAGATCTACTACAAGATTTCCTAGATAAGGCTTTTCGGATCGCCGACGAAGTGAAGGGCTTTTGTGCCGAAAAGCCCGATCGGCGTTTCGGATCTGTCCAGAACCAAAATTATATCAATGAACAAATGGAAAAAATAATCAACTTGGCTGCTGGCACTATAAAAAAGCTCTGTTTGCCTCGCGACGGTTCTGATGTCGACGGCCACGACAATACTTCCTCTCCAACGGCCTCTACCACTCTCGAGCCTGGTCCAAACACTCCAATTAAAAGTGTCAACATTTCTTCGGATGCTGCCTCCACCCCCCCAATGCCTATTCTGCACCCACCGATTTCGCCTTACGTGTCTAACCCATCAATCGAAGGCCTTCACTGCAAGCTTAAAGAAATCAGTACTAAACTCGACAAAATTGCTGTATTTAGCAATAAAATTAACAACAGTGTGGATTATCTAGTTGATAGTGCTGATAAAGACGCTCCCGCGACCCAAATACAGGGTCTTTCGGACAAGTTGGGTGAACTCCTTGATGAGGGACCCTTAAAACAAATTTTGGATAGCCAGACTAGCATTAAAGCAAAACTTGGTGAGCTTGGATCTCACAACTTTCACCCTAACACCGCTGGCAAAACCTATAGTACAGTGCTCCAATCCGGAAAAATTATTAATCTAAAAAATAATGCGAACAAAGTTAAAACACCTATCAATAGCACGGAGGTTCTGCTTCTTTACCACAACAGCGACGATAAAAGCTGTAATAACTTAAGAAAAATAGTTTATGATCGTATAAAACCATCCCAACTCAACATCGGGATTGAAAAACTACGAAATGTCGGAAACGGTGGCCTCGCCATCGAACTGAAATCAAAAAACGATGTTAACAAAATACACAGTCACATCGAGGATAACATCCCGGAAATCTTGGTAAAGAGACCCAGGAAACGTCTGCCTAACATAATAATCTATTCTGTGCCAGCCTCAATTGCTAAGGAAGATCTTCCCCACCTAATATATAAGCAAAATGACGCCATATCCGCCAACTTTACTGAGGATGAGTTTCAACAGGCCTTAAAAATTAAATTCTCCATGGGCAAGCGTTCAAACGCTCATGTTAGTTGGGTGGCTGAAGTTACCCCTTTTCTGAGGAAACACATGCTGATCCTCGATAAGGTCAATCTGGAGTGGTCTAGATGCCGTGTTGCGGATTTCTGCCACGTCATACAATGCTTCCGCTGCTGTAAATTTGGCCACACTGCCAAATTCTGTAGCTTAACTACCTCCACTTGCAGCCACTGCACCGGCGATCACCCATACAAAGAATGTAAAAATAAAGAATCAATACCAATCTGTGTAAATTGTAGGTACGAAAAAATCGGCTCCACCAATCACAACGCACGGGACAGCTCCTGCACCATTTACCAACGAATTAAGTCCAACCTAATAAAACAGACCGAATATGGACCAACAGACCAATAACTCTATTAGTATTCTTCAGTTCAATGCTGGAAGAAGTATCGCTGCTTCTTCCATCCTCAACTCACTTATGAACAATTACGACATCATCTTTTGTCAGGAGCCGTACTGTCTTCGCAATAATCCGGCCTGCCTTCCCTACAGCTGTAACATTCTCAGGGGCACCGCTGATTACCCCTGGGCTGTTACCATTATCGTCAGCAACAGGTTATCCATCCTCCATCATAAAACCTTAAGTACAGAGTACATCTGCTGTACGGAGTTGTCAACCAGCAATCAAAGGTACATTATGATCAATTATTATTGCCCCAAGGACTTAAATATCGACCAGATCTTAAATAACATCCAGCAAATTATGAACCACTTCCCAAACACCTTTTTCATACTTGCTGGCGACACCAACGCCCATTCCCCAACCTGGGGGGGCGATCGCCAGGACGGTCGAGGTAGAACCCTCGAGGACTTCTTCGCCCACAACGGTATGCTTGTTGTCAACAATCCTTCTTCCCCACCTACCTTTACCTCTACCCAAGGTCATAGTTGGATCGATGTGACAGCCTGTTCTCTGGGTTGTTACACTTCCATCAACGACTGGAGAATTCTCGACGATAACATCGATGACCATGCCTTTATTTCCTTCACCCTTGGCGTCAGCCCTGACGATACCACTCACCAACAGCCGAAGTTTAATATTAAAAGAGCAAACTGGACGGACTTACAAATTTTCCTCCAAACCAATCTCGTTGACTACAATTGTGATAACAGCACCGAAGCCCGAAGTCGTATCAATCAGAACATTAATATCATCAATACTGCATGCAATCTGTACATTCCTAAGTGTGCTAATAAAAGAAAATCCGTGCCATGGTGGACTGAGGAATTGACTAACCTCAGAAAAACTAACATCCATCTAAGAAAAGAATATCAGACTTGTCGCACACAACCTACTCGTGACGCCCTTAAGCAACGTTATTACCAGCACCTGAATACCTATAAAGACGAAATTAAAAAAGCAAAACGAGAATCCTGGAGTAAATATTGTGCTGACGCTGCTAAAAATCCATGGGGCTTTATTACAAGACTGTGTACTGGCAAACTAAGGAAATCTCAAATTCTGCATTCTAACATTGCGGGCGAAACCTTCTATCAGGTGGCAAACAAAAAGATCGATAGCTATTGTCTTCGGGATCGGGACGATCTTGACACCAACACTCAGCAAAGGATTCGGGCTAATGTTTACACCACTATCAATACCGACGATTCACCGAGCTTTCACTATCATGAAATCGAAAATGCCTTCAATACTCTCCGCAACCGCAAGGCCCCGGGACACGACGACATTACCCCCGAGCTTGCAAAGAAACTTTGGAGTATCATTCCATTCCAACTCCTCGATCTCTACAACACCTGTTTAAAACACGGCATCTTTCCGAATACCTGGAAGCATGCCAAGATAATACCTGTCCCAAAGCCCGGCAACTCCGAAGACTGTAGACCAATATCCCTCCTCCCCGTACTGGGGAAAATTCTGGAACGACTTCTCAACAATAGGCTTATATGGCACATCGAAACAAACCACCTGCTCCATACCTCTCAATTCGGCTTTCGGCCGCAAAAATCCTCAGAAGACGCCATCAAGGACGCAGTAGACAACATCAATAACCTTCTCGAGAGTTATAAGTATGTCCTGGCGATAAGCTTGGACATCGCGAAAGCTTTTGACTCCGCCTGGTGGCCTAGGATATTTCAGGGCCTGAGAGACTTTCACTGCCCAGCCAACATCTATTATATTTTGAGGGATTACCTCAACCACAGGACAGCTACGATGCAGTATGGAAACTACACTGCCCACCGAAACGTGGTCCGCGGATGCCCTCAGGGCTCTGTCTGTGGCCCGGTTCTCTGGAATATAGCCTTCAATAGCTTTCTCACTCAGGACTTTGGCCAACATCATATCACAGCCTACGCCGACGACGCCCTAGTGCTCGTGGGGGGCCGTTCTCGCGCCGCTCTTGAGGGCCTCGGTAACAAAGTATTGCACAACATCCTTACCTGGGGAAGTGATAATAAACTACATTTTAATGCGGCAAAAACTAATGCCATCGTCTTCAACAAGCCTGGCCAACCTAATCTGTACCGCAGGGTGCCCACTCTCAAAATGGGTAACCATTCCATCGCTGTCAAGAAAACAATTAAATACCTGGGTGTCATTCTTGACTACAGGCTACTCTGGAACCCTCATATCGATTATGTCACTGATCGTACAGGAAAAATTTTCACTGCCTTTGCACGTGTTGCGAGGAAGCGTTGGGGGCTGGCCTCTGAGGCCATGGATACCATCTACCGCCAGATCTTTACCCCCATCATCACTTATGCCTGCAGCAGTTGGAGCTGGGCCGTGCCCAAGGTACACATAAAACGGAAGCTGGTGGCCGCACAACGTAGAGCCCTCATTTACATCACGAGGGCTTACTCCACCACTCCTAACGTTTCGCTACAAGTCCTCGCAAAAAAGCCGCCTATTGACAAATATATTATTTCATCCTCCATCCTCTGGCAACTGAAGCACGGCCACAACATAAATACAGAAGGCCTCACCGTTAACAGCGAAGACCTCGAGCAAAATATTCCCATTGCTAACTCAAGGAATCCCGCCATACCTATTCAAATCAACTTCTTGCAACCTAACCAAACGGACCTTCAAATATATACCGACGGTTCGAAGACCGGCCTCAACGTTGGTTGTAGCTTTGTAGCCTACAACAATAATACTGAAATCACCTACGAGCGTTACAGGCTCGGCGATAACTGCTCCGTTCTGCAGGCAGAGCTTTTTGCCATCCATATGGCTGTGGCCTGGTCCTCCAACAATTACTCCTCCTCTACCATAGCTATAATTTCCGATAGCGCATCGGCAATCTCTCTTTTGAAAAAGCAAACACTCCATCCCATTGCAGACAATATCCAGAGAGGCATCTTCACCTCAAATAACCTATATCACATCCTCTGGACCAGGGCCCATCAGGGCACGACCGGAAACGAGAGGGCTGATTCACTGGCCAAGTCCGCCAGCACCGATCTTGATCTACCAGTGGCATACAGCAAACTCAGCAGCCACAACACCAAGTTAATTCTCAGGGACCATCTTCTCACCCTTTGGCAACAGGATTGGGATGATCGGAGGCACCCCACTACCCACAGGCTCATTCCAGACATTAACAACTTTATTAAAAGCAAGTGGTACAGCCCCAATCAACGAATGAGCCAATTCCTGACTAACCACGGGAATTTCTACTCCTACTTGGCCAGATTCAAAAACGCACCCGACACCAACTGTCCATTATGCGGCGTGGAAGACAGCTCTACCCACTACCTTCTTGACTGCCCCGCTTTGGAGCTACAAAGGCTTCACCTAAAGATCTTGCTGGAAGCCCACGGCAAATTGTGGCCCAACGACTGCCACGAAATTTTTATTTACGAAGACACCTATAAGGCCCTTAAGACCTTAATAGACAGTTATTTTACCTGTGTCACATTGCCCAGGTAACTGCTCTTTGCACCTACTTTTGTACCACTGTACTTAGTGTATTTTATTATTATTATTATTATGTTGGGTTAAGTGAGAGATACTCGGTTAACACCGGTGGCTGTGTACTATGCCGGACCAAAGTCAAGGCATAGTAACCAAAACAGAAATTAAAGAAGTGTATCAGTGTGTGTGTCTGTATTCAGGAATTTTCTCACAATATGACATGTATTCAATATAGTGGCCTTCTGTAGTGTGATGTATGTGTTTCTATTCAATTGTAATGTGCCCAGGCTTTTGTGTAGTGTGTGTGGTATGACACCTGTAGAGGAGAGAACAACAGGTACAATAAGCACCCTATCCATCCTCCACAGATGCCTTATTTCCTGGGCGAGTTCTGTGTACTTGCTAATTTTTTCAGTGCATGCGTTTTGTATATTGTGAGTGTTTGGAATGGATATGTCTATAATGTATGTGATTTTATTGTGTTTGTCAATGAGTGTGATGTCTGGTCTGTTGTGGTAAATTGTTTTATCTGTGATTATGGCTCTGTCGTAGTACATTTTGTGCGTGTTGTTTTCCAATACTGTCTGTGGAATGTATTTGTAGTATGGTTCGTGGATGTCTACTAATTTGTGTTTCTTTGCAAGCTCTTGGTGTATTATATTTGCTACTTGGTTATGTCTGTGTAAATAATCTGTCTGTGCCAAGAGCTTGCAACCAGAGGTGATGTGTTGTATAGTTTCTGGCATGATGTGACATTTTCTGCATGTGTCATTTGTGAGTGTTGCATCTTTGAGTATGTGTTTTCTGTAGTTTTTAGTATTTATGACCTGATCCTGTATGGCAATCATGAATCCTTCCGTCTCCCCAAAGAGGCATCCCCGAGCTAACCAGCTGTTTGACGCAGTTTTGTCAACAAAATCCTGGGCCAGATCATAAGGATGCCTGCCATGGAGTGCCTTTCGAGCCCACGATTGCTTAATGGTGTCTATGCTTTCTATATGTTGCGTTGTGTCCATATGATGTGAGTGTAAGTTTAATGGTGTGTTATTTGAGTCTGCTAGAGTTACTGCTTTATGTAATTGTGATGTTTCTTGTTTTTTGTAGAAAAACTCTCGCAGTGACTGTATTTGTTTGTAGTGAAGGTTAACTATGTCAATCAGGCCACGTCCGCCATCTTTACGTGGAAGGGTTAATCTTTCTGTGGCAGATTTAGGATGATGTTGTTTATGCTTAGTAAGTGTAGTTCTTGTTTTCCTTTGGAGTTGCTCGAGATCTGTGTGAGTCCAATGTATAACTCCAAAAGAATATGTGAGTACTGGGATGACATATGTGTTTATTGCTTTAACTGTGTGTTTTGCATTTAACTGTGTTCTGAGAATAGCATTTAACCTACTTTGGTATTCTTTAATTCAATCTTTGCTTTATTTGTGCATGTTCTGTTAGTTTGGCCTGTTGGAATCCTAAATACTTGTAGAGCTCACCCTCTTCCATGGATTCAATAATGTCTCCATTTCCAAGTGCAAAATCTTCTTTCTTCAGGATTCCTTTTTCTATGTGAAGTGTTTTGCATTTATCTAGGCCAAATTCCATTTGTATGTCCTTGGTGTATGAATGTGTGATTTGTAGGAGTTGATGAAGTTGTTTTTGTGTGGATGCATAAAGTTTTATGTCATCCATGTACATGAGATGTGACAGTGTAAACTGTGTTGTTTTTTTTGTGTCTGATATTGTAACCATATTGCGTGTTGTTTAACATGTTGGATAATGGAGTTCAGGGCTAGGCAGAACCAGAGAGGACTCAAGGAATCTCCTTGAAAAATTCCTCGCCTAATAAAAATTTGGTTTGTTTGTATGGAAGTGTTACTGAGCCCTGAGATGTAGTGTTGTTCTCCAGTGCTGCATAGTGTTTTGAAAGAATGCAATGAGTGATGGATGTATTTTGTACATGTGTAGGATATGTAGCAGCCAACTGTGTGGAACACTGTCGAATGCTTTTCTGTAGTCTATATATGCCATGTGTATGTTTCTGTGTTGTCTGTGTGCTTGCCGTAGAATGACTGAATCTATGAGTAACTGTTCTTTGCATCCCCTGTGGTTTCTACGACAACCTTTTTGCTGTTCTGTTAGAATGTTGTGTTCTTCAACGTGTTTGTATATTTTGTTTGCGATACAGGATGTCAATAATTTGTAGAGTGTTGGAAGACATGTAATTGGTCTGTATTGTGTGGGGTCTGTGGTATTGTTGTTTTTAGGTTTCATGTAGGTGATGCCCTGAGAAAGAAAATTTGGCATGTCTTGTGGATTGATGATGATGTGTGTTAGGTGTTTAGCTAGTTCCTGGTGCAGTGATGTGAACTTTTTGTACCAGAAATTGTGAATGTTGTCTACACCAGGTGTCTTCCAGTTGTGTGTTCTGTTAACAGTGTATTGGAAATCATGTATGTTTATTTCAGCACAGGGCATAGTTGGTATGTTGTGCAAGTTTCTGTTCTCCTCCTCGATCCAGCCTGCATCAGCATTGTGCGTGACAGCACTGGACCAAAGAGAAGACCAATAAGTTGTGAGTTCTTCTTCTGTTGGTGTGCCACTGTGCTGTGTATCAGTGTTTGCTTTGTTATTACTTTGTCTGTAAAAGAGTTTTTCATTGTTTGTAAATAATTTATTTTGTTGTTTTCGTAGTGTACATGTTTTGTATCGTTTGAGTCTACGTGCTTTGGCAGCAAGTTTTTGTTTTAGTGTATCAATGTATTCTGTAATGCGTGTGTTGTGATGTTCGTGTTTTGTGTGTGTTTTTATTTTCTTGAAAATGTTTTTGAGCTGTTTCCTTAATTTGGGTGTTATGTTGTTTTTTGTGTATTGTGTCAGCCTGCCTAATTGCTGTCTAATGTCATTTATTTGTGTTTCTATTCTTCTCTGCCAGGCTGGCTTGTGATAAAATTGTGTTTTCTGTGTATTTGTCTGTGATTGTACTTTCAGTCCATGGTGTGTCACTACTGTGACTGCCCCAGCATAAACTAATGTATGAATGTCTGCGAGTGTAGAAATTGAATGAACGTAGTGTGGTAGTAAGCGAGTGTTTACATAATTTAGTGTTTTTCCTACTTCCTTCGACGTGTTGATTTTTGGTATTCGTGGTCTTTGTGTGGGATCTGTGCCTGTATATTTAGTGAGTGTTTCCTGAAATATAAGTGAGAGCGTATTAACTAAATCCATGTCTATGTTATCAGTGATGGATGAGGAAGTGTCTGTAGTATCATTAGTGCTAATTGTTGTATGTGTGTTATTATCAATGCTTGTTACTGGATTATCCTGACAGGTTACGTGATCTTCATTAATGTTAGATGTTTCTGTCTGTTGATGTATTTGATCAACAACCTGTTGTTTGAAAAGTTCAAGTGTTGTTTGTGAGATAAGGTTGTTGTGTATAATTGTTCCTTTTTGATCAACAACCCTTTGTTCGGTAACAGTGAGGTGAGGATATTGTTGTGTGAATTTATGGTGTAGTTGTTGTCTGTATGCTGTCATGTTTGTTTCGAGTTTTGTGATAATGTAATAATTACGAATGATAAACTCGTTCATTTCTACTGTCCATTTCATCCGTTGGCGTGGTTTTCCAGCCTTTGTGGATGCATTGCCACAGAAACATTACTTCCAGTCACCAATTAAGATCTTGTTCTTCAACCCTCGGGCTGTTTTCGCTGTAAAACTGAGAGTACCATTTTCTAAATTTCGCAATTTGTTTGTCTCCTGCCACGTAAACTGGATTCTTTAAAAACATTTTGTAATTCCATATGCGAATGTCTCGCTCAAACTATTAAAATAAATATTTCCAATTATTAATACACATATTTCACGTATACTTTGAAATTTCAGTGATTCGAAAGATACAATCTCACCATACAACATTCAAAAAGGAACAAAATATAATCAATTATGGCTGCAAATCGAGAAGGAGAGTAATAATGTCGGATGACTCTCTGTCGAACAGGACCTTCCAGTATAATTCCAAATACCATCATCCCATTTCCTAATATACCTTTGAAATAAAAATGTTTTATTGCTGGGCCAATCTGAAAAATTGAATATATTTGATAATTTTTATTTCTTTATTTTATTTATTGATTTAAATTTATTTGTTACAATAAGGAGAAAAATTTGGTTATACAATGTTATACAATTTATTACTATTAAATAAAATAGTAATAAATTATCACAAAAATTCTAAAGATTTAGAGAAGAAAAAGAAAATCTTAAATAAAGTAATTTTTGACATGTCTTCATTTTTCAAATGATTATACTCGAACTCTTCTCCTAGTACAAAACATTTTTGTTCGTATATCACTTGACATGAACCAAATAAGTTAATTAAGAGATTCTCTCTTCCTCTTTAATACCGCTCTTACATACCGTAAAACATTCTGGACCGTAGTGTTAAAGTAAACACGTATATTTTGTTATTAATTAATTACCTGTTGAACTTCAAGTGATGAACGTAGTACAGATATTCCGAACAATTTAAAAGTGACAATGCCTTTATATATGTCACAGTAAAAAGTTTCTTCGCATACTGGAGAGCGGGATATGTTGGTTGTGAAGTGAAGAAATCTCGACCAATTTTCTGGATGAAGATTAATTTTTGACGATAGGCCAAAACCGTGAACGCAATTAAAATGAGCAAAATCTGCTGCATTTTCCATAATTTCCTACAGAATATAAATAAAATCGTAAATAATACATTTACTTATTTGGCATGGTGTCAGTTATAAATACCTGAATATGGCAATTTACTATGTGTTCACCACGACCTCTATACAGCATTAGTTGATTCTCTATTTCTGGTATAACTGGCGGTTTCCACAAAGGAGGTTTGCTTTCTGCATGATGCCACACGTAAATAAATCCGTTTTGTTCGATGGTTTCCCAACTTTTCATTTTAGCCACTTCTGGAACTAAATTTAAATGCATTTTTTACTGTGTTCTATTTAATATTACTCCAAAAGCAAAAGATATGTTTTCAGCATTGAAATAATATAAGCGTATGGTGCATTGGTTCCAGTGCAACGTTTAGAGTAAAATTAATTAATTCGTTTACTAAGACTCATCGCATCAATATTTAAAACTTTCTATCTCTGTCAATCGCAAAGGTAACAGGAAAAATTATTATAAGATTTAGCACAACGTAAAACGAGTTTGATTATAAAATATAAAATCATTGCATAATTTAATACAAAAATCGTTAACTTTAGTTTGCTGTAGTACATGTTTAAAGGGACTGCCATCACCAGTAAAAAGAAAGAAAAAAAAAAAAACTACGTAGACGATTGAAATTTCTAATCTAAATGGCAGATAGCATATCTAGCATCTTCGATTTCAATTTTCCTACTCAGTATGTCAACACAACGCAAGACGAATGTGTATGACAGCAACCGAGCTGCTACACTAAAGTATTTTGGTAAACCTGCTGGAATAAGTCATCGATGTCAAATCAAAAATAGTGGCCATGGAACAGGGTTGTATTTTTATTCAATTGCCTATCGAACAGCTGTTTAAGTCATTGACGCACAGCTGAATGTGAATGAACTGGTCGGAAACATGCCGCAGTTTGTTGTAGCATGTTATACAGCTGTGAGAATACGGGCAAGGGTAAACCCTCTAGTCCTTAGAACGGTTAGTCATACTCACTAGGATCAGTGGATGGCTTAATAGGAGGGTATCTATGTCGAGTGGGGAGGTGTCGATGTGTTCGTCAATAGGTGTCCGATCTTAAGGTAATGCATAACTCTCAACTTCCAATTAACAAATAATAAAATGTTTAACAAACTAAGGGAAACAAAGGACAAATACAACTGACAATATCTAGGTCGATGGCCTAACTAAATACACCTCTAACTGCTTACTACCGAGAGAAAGTTTACAATAATAAATATAATAATAATACCTTTGTCAGACTAGTATATTTAGTCTAGTCGATGTGTAGATCTTCTCTTCTGATATGGAGTTGGCTGAAGAATGGGAGACAGATGACGAAGATCCGGAGAGGGACTATATACTGTTTATGGCATCCATTCTTTCATGTGGCAGTGTTCGTTTTTTCCCCGATTGTTGCCTTTCTCTAAGGCAGTCTCTGTAACCTTCGGCCGCTGCCCTGAGTTTGCGTTTTTAGTACCTTTAATTCTAAAATCCTCTCAAATTGGGTTTTAGTATTCGTAACATCTGACGGGATATTATTTCTGACGCAAATGGACAGATGTTCGTCGGAGATGTGTGATAACATCTCTCCCAAAGGAAGTTTTATTTCTCTTCCCACGAATTTGACAGAAATGTGTTAATTTTGACATCAATTTAATATTTTAGCAATTTCTTAACGAAATTAAATTAATCCATTTCTGGATTCTCACACAGCCATTTGCAAACTGTCAAAGATATATGTTTAATAATCATACGTCAATCAATAAAAGACTATCAAGCTTCTCACCCGAGATAACACACCAATCTTTTAATGTAAATCTTACCTAAAGCGTGTATTTCGCGTACGTGTGACGCACTTCCCAGTAGTACACATTATGTCAGTTCACGATTTTAAAAATACTGTAAGTGCCTAGTTAATCCGTAAATATTCTTCATAACTTGGTGTAACCTGGCGTAAATTCATCACTATATTGCAACAATGTAATCACAGTTCATGAATCCTACATGTGACTGTTGCAAGTAGCAGTTGAACAGGTGCCTGTTATGTATTTGTCTTAATCTTTCATGTGTTTGTCTATGATGTAGTTTTTTTCTCACATACCTAGAAGTATGACTATATTTTAAAATAAAGATCAGTCCGACCTCGACTGTGCTATTTATTTTAGTATAGAAACTTCTTACATTGAGATTCGTCACATGTAACTCATGGTGTTGGTGTAGTTATAAAGTGCTTGTGGAAACTATATGCTGCTTCTCGTGCTTTTTATCTTGTTTTCCCATGTAGCCCAATCAATCATTTCGCAATCTATTCCATGCGTATAAGACATGGTCATAGTGCGCTACAATTTGCAGACTATTTAATGCGGCCAGTTTAATAGCAATGTTGGCAATGTCGGATGCTATGTGATTTGTCATATTAAAATATTACATTGCATAATGACCTTAGAAAACTGCCGCAAAATAACTGCATTAATTGCACAGATACTTTTGTTTAAGAAAATCAATTTAACCATTATCATTGCAGTGAAACTAATGCACCCCTTTTTTATTTAGCTGCAATGCTAAGAAAATTCATTTTGAGTATGAATCAAAATAAATATACTAAGTATATATATTTTTAGTAGTCCTCACTTTTTTCGGCGTAAGGTATTTTCACGCAAGAACCATCCTGTCCAGCAAATCGCCATCCGTGGAAAGGACATTCGATGCAATCCTCGTGAACTTTGCCATCAGTTCCTAAATGAGCGCCCAAATGAGGGCAATAAGCATCTAAAACAAAACATGTTCCTGTTTTTCCACGAAATATAACGAATTGCTGACCTGTAAAGTAATTAAAACTATATCTAATCATAAATTTTTCGAATTTATTATTATTGATTTATAAATGTATCTCGCGTAAATACAGATCGTGTATCTTTACAATGACTGTATTTGCTCATTTATTAACATACAGTTTAATAAGTACGCTGTACAAGGACGACGCCAGCTAATGGGCCAGGGGGAAAGATGATTTAAATTGATAAAGGATATGAATTGTATGTAGATAAAATAAAAACGATTCATAAAGTTTTAATCATTTACTATGTACCGGAAAAGAAATATCTTAATTAAAACATTTTTTTAACTTACAAGAAGCCTATGAAGATTATTTTAATTAAAACATAGTATTTAAATAATTTTTTTCGAATTTCTAGGAGAGGGCAGCGGCCCCCCTGCCCCCTGCCCCCCCTTAGCGACGCCCTTGACGCTGTATGCCTATAAATATGTGTGAAATTTATACTAAAGCAATTGCTGATTAGAGGGAAAACAGACACATAATATACATACAGAAATTATTACCTGTTTTTACTAAAATCAAGCATCAGATGTCTACCAAATGTCAATACAGTAGAGCATCGATTATCCGACCCCGATTAACTGACTTATCGGTTAACCGACCGCGTTCTAGTCGGCAAATTCAAATGTCCGCTAGTGATGTGGCGCTACAATATTTGGCTATGTCTTGGCTACTTTAATATTATTTTTGTTAAATTTTTGCATGTTTTAGCTGGCAACACGGCTCGACCATGAAAGGGAGGCTAGTATTTAAACCAGGCCTAATACACTATACTAATAATGTATTTTTTCATACTTTTCGGTTATCCGACCAACCCCAGTCCCCAATTAAGTCGGATAATCGATGCTCTACTGTAATAGGAAGTCGTCACGTGATTACTATTGTAATAGAATTCAATGTGGTATACATGAACTAATAGTGTGGTTAATTTGTTAAAGTAATTTATGCTTCGTGAATGCATTATACCTATACATTTGTTTGCCAGTTTATTTAATCATTTGTTGTTTTTAGAGTGTTTATTATACATCTGTGGTGAAAACAATTTTTTAATTTGTGAGTATAGGTGTTGTTTGCAATTTTTATTTAAATTAGCCATACATTAATAAGATATATACAAAAAGTTGTAATTTTAGGATACCAGTCAATGTGAGGAAGGTTTGTCCTCCCACCCATATAAATATAATGTTGTAATTTACACCAACGTTTATTGTAAGTTCTCTCCTTTTTAAAACTAGTTGTCGTCATACATTGATGTCGTGTTCTAAAAAATTTTCTTGTTTTAGCACTGAAGAGGGGTTGGAATAAATTAGACCAACCCGAAATGCATATGATGTAATTCTAAATAAAATCAATTTGCCAATGATATTGCTGTGAGATTGGTCTACCAATAACTTTTTGGATTACAGAGACTAAATTCGTAATAATATGTTAATGATTTTAATATTATGAAAAACAATTTTTCCAAGCGTGTTTTAATTATTTAAATTAAATAAATTTTATGCGAAATTTTTTGATTTATCTAAATTACGTAGCGAATCGCAATATTTATATTCGTGTCCGGACAATATTGACAAGTAACTCTTAGACATAAATAGTATTATAATTAATGACGATTCGAACAAAGACGTACTGAAAGAATTATATGATTTAATGTCATTAATTTTTACGGTACCATCTACCAGTGGGTCTGCTGAGCGCAGTTTTTCGACCACGAAGCAAATTCATACATTGGCCAGGAACGTCCACTCGGTCAGAGGAAAAATTGTGGTCGCTAGCGTTGCTTTCGATAGAAAAAGAGCTTTCAAATACGTTGATGGAGTCGACGACCAGCGACTTTTATGATAAAGTAACTAACGACTTTGTGGAAAAACTCGCCGAATAGAATTAGTTTATAAAAAATTAAAAAAACAAGTTTTTCTATTATTGTTTGTATCATATCAATTTGTATTATGTATGTATTATTTGTATTTTAGAACTAAAATACATAAATTGTTTATTTTTGTTATTTCCAGTATTTGTTTAAAACTTTTATGGAAACGTGAGGTTCCGGACAGGTCTGACCCGTCACGAAAAACGCGAAAAAACTGTTATTTTACAGAAAAATTTACTACTTTAAAAAAACATAGGTAAAAGTCGTTTGTAGTCGGACACCCATTGTTTATATCAAACTGCCGGGCAGAAACCATAAATCGCGAAAGGAAGTCGTCCTATGATCGGTGGAAAATCGAATTCGTCTTCGATTTTGACTTTTCTCGCGCTCCAAGTAAGTGTCTCCTTACGTTTAGTAACCAGGGACCAACCACTCGGGAAGCGTGATTGAGAAAGAACGACCAATCAAAATGGATGAAAGAAAGAACAGAGATTGATATAATCTCCGACAATCGAGGAGGCCTGGCGCTCGTTTAACGTTCCGAATAACCAAAACGCCGTGTGTCAACGCGCAATAAAAGAACAATTTCTCGTCTATTGTGCCAACCCGCAACCCGTGCCACTTCGGACTTAGACCGTGTCCCCGACGCCAATGGAAAAAATCTCCCCGTGCCTTACAGACTTGTCAACGCCAATGTCCCAGGGCCACCTTCGATCGACTATCAAATAACTACATCGACGCCCAGGACGTCCGAACGGCTGATTGTCCTAAAGCAAACTATTTTGTACATAGTGCATGTTTATTTTATATTAAAATAAACGGTTTTTGTCAGATACTTGTCTTTCTCTTCCGCCACCTCGCACGTACGAATGGACCCTAGACCGTTACTAACGCACAATTAACTGTGATTGCCCCTGGATGTCGGCTTTTTACAGAAACACAGCTTTCCTATCATCAAATGTCACGGCACGCCACTGTTCTGTACAGTGCATTCGTTTAATATAATTGCACAATATATTTAATAATAAAATATTGGGATCATTGAACATTAATATATTGTTTATTGTAGCAATAAACGCTGAATTATATATTATATATAAACAATAGACAATACAAAATTATATAATGATGATTTATTATAGAAAAAATTGTTAATATGACATAAAATTAGCAGAACGGCAGTGTTACTTTCTGTTGAAATTATAAAAGTCTTCAGTATGTTGAAAAGATATTATTTTATTTGATGTTTAAAAGAGTAGTGTACCAAAAATTAAAACAATACTAAAAAAATAAAAAATCGTAAATGTTTTCTTTGTTTTGAAAAAATAACAAATAAAACGAAACTGTAGAGAAATTATATTATATGTATATATATATATATATCACAGACTGTAAGATTTAAAATATCGCATTATTTTGTAATTACAGTAAGTATATATCAAGTAAAAATCAAGAAACGCTCAACAGTAAAGCAAGGTATTATATGTTTTTTATACTTCAAAAAAATTTATTATTAATTATTATATCTATATATCATACACGTAGTCTCATGCTTTAGGTAATTGTTCAATGGGTGTATGAAATCTGAAGTCTTTTGGTAAGAGATCAGCAGCCCGAGGATACATCAATTTGTAAGACTGACGAATGGTAATTGCAGCCACTCCAGCAACGTCACCAATTTCTAAAGAATAAAAAATACAAAAGTTGTTTCTGTTTCTTTTTCTTAATTTGAAAGAAAAAAAAATAATTACCTTTTTGAGTCTTCTTGTCTCCAGAGGCCTGACTGGCCAGGTAGATGGCCGCCGCCGCTACAGAAATGGGACTGCGTCTAAAAAAGCACACACACAACTGTTGAGAGGAAAGCTTGTTTGGATATAAATTTAATTCCAAATATAAATATATTTATAATATTTACAATTTTAAATATAATAGATAAATTTGGAGTGATTTCTAAATGAATCAGATGAGTCCAAATTTATAAACAGTAATTACAGACTTTTGGCAATTAAGGACCTGGTTAAGTTACAGAAACTTCTTGATATAAAAGTCTTATATAAGATGATGATTATTAAGTAAAAACTAAAGTACTTACGTCGAAACTATAGACTAAAATATAAAATTAAAGTGGACCCTCGTTATAGCGCTGCTTGCTATACCGCGCACTCGGTTATAGCGCGGGCGATGTTCACGACGCCATAAGCTCAAACACGTTTATACAGGTCCGTGAGGCGTTAGTGAGTAGCGCATTTTATTGTTACTGCGTACTGAGTAATTGTGTATGTATTGAGTTCCTGCATATATTTTGAATAGTGTTTAATTATTGTATGCATGATGAGTAAAAGAAAACCTTACAGTGTGAAAGAAAAGCTTGACATTATTGCTAAAGTAAAGAGCGGAGTTCCGAAAGCAAACATAAGAAGAGCATATCTGAAGCATATCTGAAGCAACTGTAAGGGGTTGGATGGCAGAGGAGACAAAACAAATCATTTGTTGATAAGCTTGACCAAGATGCTGGGCTTACTCGAAAAAAGACAAGACTTGGAAAAAATCAAAATGTTGTCGATTGCCTCTATGCATGGTTTGTGCAAAAAGAAGTGAAGGTATTTCCGTATCTGAAACTGCTTTAAAGTTGCAGGCTGAAAAATTTCATATATGCTTAAAAGCAGAAGGAGATTTTAAGGCTTCTGACGGTTGGTTGTGGCGTTGGCAAAAACGACATGGCATCTTCCAAATTTCCATTTATGGTGAAGCAAAGTCTAGTGATATTGAAGGCGCTGCAGAATTTTCCAAACAGTTCACAATTTCCATTAAGAAAGAAGGGTATACTGATGCACAAGTTTATAACTGATAAGAC
This sequence comes from Centruroides vittatus, assembly GCF_030686945.1. Lineage (NCBI taxonomy): Eukaryota > Metazoa > Arthropoda > Arachnida > Scorpiones > Buthidae > Centruroides > Centruroides vittatus. The sequence continues at coordinate 3,599,337 of NW_027122713.1, forward strand.
TACATTATATAACAGAATGTTGCCAAGTAAAACCTTAGATCTAAAAAGTAACCCACAAAAGACATTAAAACTAAGCAAAGAAAGGTAAGGATCTGGATTAAAACTAAATAAGGAAAGGATAACAGCTTTATTTTGTGTAAATAAAGCTGGTAATAACAAATTGACGCCACTCATAGGTAAAAGTCAAAACCCACAATGTTTCAAGTCAGTCAATATAAAATCTCTGCTAGTTGTTTATAAAAACAGCATAAACGCTTGGATGACTTCTAAAATATTTCATGACTGGTTTCACAATTCCTTTGTTCCGTCTGTGCGAAAATTTCTGAGAGGATTGAGTCTAGATTCAAAAGCTTTGCTTCTCTTAGATAATTGCCCAGCTCATCCACCTGCTGATAACCTTGTGTCTGACGATGGTAAAATAAAAGTAATGTATCTTCTAAAAATACTACTGCTCTTATACAACCCTTAGATCAAGGCATTATTAGTGCTTTCAAAACAAATTACCGAAGCGAAATGATGAAGTCATTATTAGCATCAGACATTGACGTCAACATATTTTTACAAAAAATGGATTTCAAAGACGTGTCCTACAGTATTGGACTTGCCTGGCAGGCAACCACATCAGAGACAATTAGAAACTGTTGGAGAAAATTAAATACATCTAATTATCAAGTTGATCTCGACCAAACCACAACACATTCAGATTCAGCTTCAGATAATATCTTCACTGAGGCTGAAATTTCTCGTATCCGGGAAATATTGAATGAGCCAGACATAACTAATGATTCTTTGACTAATTGGTTAGATTTGGACGCTAGAGAAGATATTTGTCAGAATATAACTGATGAAATGATTATCGAATCCATTTTCAGTGACGAAGATTGTCAAGAAGAAACAGATGATGTGATGAAAGTTCCAGTGAGATAGCTGATATACCGCCACCAACCAAAGAGGCAATAACAGCCATGGTAACTGTTATAAAATGGGCTGAATCACAAGAAAATATTAACAGTGTCAGATTGTTTCAATTAGCATCTTTCAAAAGAGAAATGATACAGAAGTTATCAAAACGCAAACAAACAAAATTTACTCAGTTTTTAAAGTGATGTTTTGTTAATTGAAATGATGTCGAATACATAGATTTTAGTCAAGTTATAGATAGTGTTTGTTTTTACATACAGTACTGTATTTTCAAGCGTACCTTATGTACGTAAATAAAATAATACATATACAGTATGTACTGTACTTATTAAGAAGTATAACTATGTTGTGTGAATTTTAATAAAGCACTTAATAAATAAATTGGTTTTTTATTAAAATACATAATATGTACAGTACGTAACGTAGTTGATGGGATGTTTCAGCAGTATGTAGCACAAATCGTTCTGAGTAAATTTATTGTGTCGCCATAGTATAACGTGGTTCACCTTATAACGCGGGTGTTGTTTCCCGCCCGACATGCGCGTTATATCGGGGGTCCACTGTGCTACCAGTTTTAATGCCAAAGGTGATGGAATAAAGATCAGAAATTTTCGATTCTGATGTGGCAAAGCAAAACAGCATAAATTACACTACTGAGACTTTTTAAGATTGACATTGTAAATGTAACAACATCTATCTTTCTAACAATGGTAGTCTGTGTTTACAAAACAATTGTTTGGCTAATGATTATTTTATAATATATTATTTTTAATTTAAATTTCCATTATCCATATCTATGCATGGGTAATTAGTCAGACATCTTATAAGCAGTGTTGAATATTCTGACAGCAATCACACTGCCTTAACATTTTTCTTTAAAAAAGTTGGTATGCCAATAAATTGCCAGATCAGCTTTATTGATTATTATTAGCTGATGCTGCTTTACACTCCCAGCCAATATTATGCTTACCTTTCAGCATTCAGGAAAACAAGTTTAATGTTCGACCGTTTTATTTCTTAGTATAAACAAAAAAATGAATGGAAAGAAACATCACACATGATGTTTTTATTTGATTTTACTTTACAGCTTATTTGTCATTAGCAGAAAAATTACAACTTAAAATGAAAATGTAAGATGCATTATTTCTGTAACCAAATAGCCCAAGAAAAATTTACTTTGATATAATGTATTGAACAACAATGTGTAACACTGCATTTTATATTTTCTAACAGAGGTAGAGCAAGGATTACATTTGAATTAATAAACTAAACTGAAATACATGAAAATATCAACTAAAAAGTAATCATATTGACAGCTTGGGCAAACCAAACTAATAATATAATGGCATAAACTGTAGCTGTAAAACTAACTTTCAAGAAATAGGAATTTAAAAACTGGACCAACCAGAAATAGGAAATTTGGCTATTGCACACTACTAATTTTCTATGTTATCCAAACATTTGAAACTTTAAATATCTGCTTATGGGCTTAAGCAGAAATTGTTCAATATAATACGATTATTTTATTATTGAAAGTCTGCAAAATTTATAGTTAGTCGCTTATGGTTCTATAACCACGATATTTTTGCGATACAAATAAAGTTCCCAATTGGTCGTAAGTTCCGTAAGAAATGGCGACAGGCAATGTTACGGATGGATTTTGGAATGGCGGGCAAGTAATAGTAAATAAATTTAATTAAAAAGGCAAAATGAGACCAAACATAAATACATAACTTACCCTGGAACGATGTCTGTTTCAATCGCTTTTCTAGCAATGTGAGTGGCTGCCCTCTGTACAGAGGCTGGAAGTCCCAGATTGGAGCAGAAACGTGACTGAAATATAAGAATCTGTTAATCAAATATCAAAAACTCATCAATCTTAAAAATTAATACAATTCAGTTATTTTTTTATCAGACCACGATTACCACAAGAAGTAAAATCTGGATATCTTTTTCTCTGCTTTTCTGGGGTCGATCGCGTCTACGAAACAAATTTGCATATCTATAATGAAATCCTTGCTACCTTTGCAATTAGAGTATCGTACCGAATGCGGTGACATATAAATTATTATTCTCCTTTAGTAAGTTTTCGAGATATAACGACGAACGTCAGAAAAAATCAAAAATTTTTTTGGGTATACTATAGATTACTCCCTATGGGAATTTCGTGTGTTTGGGTATATATCTGAACTCAGGGGACCGAGACGAGTTCGACGATACTCTACTTTTGGACCGGAGACGAAAAATAAAAAAGTTATCATACTTTTTTCGGCGATCGCGCGATGATAGGGAGTCGCGTCGCTCTCCGCTAAGTCGGCCTCGCTATCGCGATCGGGAGTCCCGTCGCTTGCCGTTAAAATTGTCTTTGGTAGACGTTTCCCCCTTTTTTTACTTTGTTCAAGAACTACCGTGAATCGATCACTAGTTTAGCACATGGCGGCGTGTGGTGGCTCCCGTACGAGAGATCAGTCGGGCCGCCATGTTCGCTGCCGTAAGTAACATTAACCGAAATGGCGATCGCGCGATGATCGGAAGTCGTGTCGCTCTCTCCGCTCTCGTATCGCGTGTTTAACCCTCCGGGAGATGACCGTAGTCCGACGTCACGGTTTGCAGACTTTACCGCAAGATGGCTATACTAGCAACTA